>NW_003101682.1:7057156-7112050 GCF_000003855.2 Blastomyces gilchristii SLH14081
GATTGAGTAAGAGTATATATTAAACTCCTGTGACAAGATGAATACTGAATAAGTTACTGAAGCTTTTCTAAGAAGCTCATTCTATCAGATGCATGAATTGCTGAGATCTATAGTATCAGATTAAGGCTGTCAATTCATGAGCACTCTCTGAACAAGAATCTGTCAAGTTCTCAAGATTATATATCATCTGTTAACTGCCTATCACCTCAAGATCAATGATGCATCAGAATGAATAATTCAGACTGTAAAGAACTATCTCTGTAAGTTCTGCAATCACTTATAAGATGATTGACATGATCTGCTTCTACATGCAGAGATTACTATCAATGAATGAGATGCTATTTTAACAGACATAAACCTGTTCTTTCTTACACACAGTTATCACATGAAGATGTTGAATCTTCTAGAGACTACACAGTTCACACTGAACCTCTGCAGTCTGATTCAGATTGCTGATAATATAGTAATAAAACTCTGAGATGTCTGTGATTGAGCAGAGACCTTTATAGCAACTGTGAAACAAGATCAAGAGAATCAAATCAATATTCACTGAGACTCTGCTAAATAATATAAGATAGAAGATCTAGTATGATTGAATCTTAAGAATATATGAATCACACATTCATCTCATACACTAGATGACTGCCATGTCAAGTATAAAGTGATAGAAGTTCTAAATAGTCATAACTATCATCTTAACATATCATCAGAGATTCATAATGTCTTTCATACAAGCTTACTCTGCTGTGCTGTCACTGATTCATTTTCTTCTCAACTAACTTCTAACTGACAACTGCCAGAGATCATAGAAGAAGATAATAAGCTTGAGTGAGAGATTGAAGATATTCTCAATGAGAGATCACACAGCTGCAGTTGATAATATCTTGTGAAATGAGTCAGCTATAATCAATCAACCTGAACTCTGAGTTCTGTGTTATCTGAAACAGCAGCCCTTGACTGATGAGAACTGCTTCTGAAAAGAGAGAGCTAATGTGACAGGCTGCGCCCGATCAATTATATAGACTATTTCATACACTTTATAGATTTCTATCACCTCATTTCTGATCATCAATTCTCAGCTGCTATAAATGTGTATGTTCTGATCATCAATTCTCAGTCACTATAAATGCGTGTATATTCTTTCATCTCAAAGCATCACTGTGTACATCATCACATACACATATAAATATTTACTTCAATTGCTGATTCTCACACTTTCTCTTTCTTTTCTTCTCTAATGTTTTTCTCTTTGTTATATAAGATCTATTAATATTATACCAATCTATTCAGCGTAGACCTCTTACAATAATAAATATTTATTAAGTAATTAATAAATACTTTACTTAGATAAAAGTAGTTAGTCTGTAAAGAGAAAATTTAATAATATATATATATAATATTTTTAAATAAGAGCTACTTAAGCTGTAATTATTATTTTAAACAGCTAAGAAAGTTTAAACTAAAATAAATATAAAATATAATAGTTTAAGAGAGAAAGAAAATCTTTATAATAAGTTATATTTAATTATATAAAATTATTTTATTATACTTTATAAATTTTTATTAAAAGCTCTGATTTTTCTACTAAAAGTTTTAATTCTCAGTTATTAATTCTTAGTTAAAAAACTTATAGAGTTTTTATTTTTTTACTTTAAAACTTTATTTTATATATATATAAATATTTACTTTAATTACTAATTTTCATACTTTCTCTTTTATTTTTCTTCTTTAATATTTTTCACTATATTATATAAAATTTATATTTTAAATATTAATTTATTCAGTATAATCTCTTATACTTAAAAAATATTTATTATCTTCTTATTAAAAATAATTACTTATTAAGAAAATATTTAAATATATAATAATATATAATAATAAGAAAATAAATAATTACAGACTAGTTAAGTAGATACTAAGTCTTTATTAAATAAATAAAAACTTACTTATTAATTACTCTAACTCTGTAATAAAATCTTATAAAAAAAATATTAATAAAAGACTTAAAAAGTTCTGATATTTTAAATGTATAAAATATTTATATAAATATACTTCTTTTAATTTTAAAGAACTTTTAAATATAAATATTATATATTTAATAAATAATATATCTATATTTACTAATAATATAAGAGAACTTTTAAATATAAGTATAAATATAATACTATAATAACTCTAAGTAATATTAAAATTATAATAATAATAAATAGCTGATATTTATTATATATATAACTTAATAATATTAATATAAAGAAATTTAATAATTAACTTAATAAGAAATCTCTGTATAAATAATTTTAATATTAACTGAATTAAAAATAGTATAATATTAAAGTAATATCTAGATATTTTTATATATTTTAATACTTTTAATCTTACTCTCTATTTATTATAAAGATTAAGTTAACTGTGTAACTATATTTAAAATTAAAATTAAAATATTTAATAATTTTATTAATAATTTAATATCTTATTATATAGTTTTAAAATTATATAGTAATTTTATACTATTTTAATAAGACTTATTATTTACTTTTATTATATTTTTTAAATAAAATTATAATTTTCACTTCTTAATTTAAATTATTTTTATTACTTTAAATAACTTTAAATCTTATTTAAGTATTATTAAAAAGTGTTACTTTTTAAAAAATTAAAAATAATTTAAAAAAAATCTTAAAATATTTTAAAATAGTAACTTTATATTAAGAATAAAATTAAATAAAATTAAATAAAATTACTTTTTTATTTTTTCTAAGTTATAATCTTATTTTAAAATCTGATAAATAATTACTTTATATATTTTTTAATAATTAACTAGTGAAATTTATACTAAGAAATATATAAAATTAAATTAAATAAGATTAAATATAAAATTTATAATCTTAGTAATTAGTTTATTTATAAATATATAAGTTATATAGTCTTATATAAAGTATTTAGTTAATAATTATTAAAAAAATTTATAGTTTATAATTTATAATTACTTTTTATTTATTAAAGTAATTTAATTATTTTATAAAATTACTTATAATATAAATAATTTTTTTAAAGTAATAAAAATATTTTAAATTTATTTAAAAGACTTTATTTTCATTTTTTTATTTTTATAATAATTTTTATTTTTATAATTTATAAATATTTTTATTTATAAAGTATTTTTAAATAATATTTATATATTAATTTAAAAGTGCAGTATATATTATCTATAACAAGCATTAAATACTTACTTACACTCACTTTTCTACTTACACAGCTCTCTCTATTACTTTCATTCTTCTCTCTGATCACTCTCTACTCTTTCTTCATCATTTCTTTCACCTCTTACTCTCTACCCTCTCTATCATTATTATCACCTCTACCACCTCTATCACTCTCTCTTTCTATCACTCTCTTTCACTCTGTATCACTCTGTATCACTTCTATCACCTCTTCTACCTCTTCCACCTCTTACCCTTCACCCCCTCTATCATCACCACCGCCTCTACCGCCCCGCAGCCTCTCTACCTCTTTCACCCTTCCCCCGGACCACTCTCTACCCCTCTCTTACCACTCCTTATCATCTCTTTCACCCCTTTCACCTCTTACCCTCTATCTCCTCTACCACCATCATCATCTCTACCGCCCCGCAGCCTCTCTACTTCTTTCACTCTTCCCCCGGATCACTCTCTACCTCTCTCTTACCACCTCTTATCACCTCTTCCACCTCTTTCACCCTCTTCACCCTCTACCCCCTCTATCATCATCATCATCTCTACCGCCTCTACTCTCTCCTTCTATCACTCTCTTTCACTCTGTATCACCTCGTATCACCTCTTTCACCTCTTTCACTCTCTACTCTCTCTACTATCATCACCGCGTCTACTGTCTCATAGCTCTCTCTATCACTTTCACTCTCTATCTCTACTCTCTTATCACTTCTTTCACCTCTACTCTCTCTATCATTATTATCATCTCTATCACCTCACAATTTCTCTCTATTATTATTATTATCTCTATCATCTCATAACTCTCTTTATCACTTTCATTCTCTATCTCTATTCACTATTATCATTCTTTTCATCTCTTTCACTCTCTATTCTCTCTATTATTATTATTATCTCTACTTCTTCTACTACTCTCTTTCACTCTGTATCATCTTTATCATCTTTATCAGATTAATCAGAGCTATACAGACTGCAGAGTCACTTATTCAATCTTATTCATGAATTTAAAGAGATGTATATAACATCATATAAGATTTTATTACAGAGTATTTAGTAGTATATACTATAAACACAGAGATCAAAATATGATAGAGATAGTAAGAGAGAAGTAGAGATAGTAAAAGTAATAGAAGAGACTATAGAGTAGCAGAGATAATAATAATAATAGAGAGGCTAGAGAGTGAAAAAGATGATAGAGAGAGATAATAGAGATGATAGAAATAAGAGAGATAATAGAAATAATAAGAGAGAAATAGAATAATAAGATAAGAGTAGAGATAGAGAGTGAAAGTAATAGAGAGTACTGCGAGATGATAGAGACAGTGATGATAATAGAGATAATAGAGGTAGTAGAGGTAGTAAGAAGTGATAAGAAGTGATAAGAGAGGCTCGGAGTGAAAGAAGTGTAGAGATGATAGAGATAATAGAGATAATAAGAGAGTGAGTGATAAGATAAGAGTAGAGTAAAGATATGAAGTAAAAGTGATAGAGAGAGCTGTGAGATAGTAGAGACAGTGATAATAAAGATGATAGAGATAATAGAAGTGATAGAGATAATAGAAGTAATAGAAGTAATAGAGATAATATAAGTGATAAGAGTGAGTGATAAGATAAAGATAGAGATATGAAGTGAAAGTAATAGAGAGTGCTACAAGGTGTTAGAGGCAGTGATGATAATAGAGAGTAGATAGAGTGATGCAATTGACAGATGCTACTACATATTCATGAATTTTTAATGAGATGCATGTGATGTCATGTGAGATCACATTACAGTGATTTTTACATGGAAAAGTTGGTTTTTCTTTAATATATAGAGAGATATATATTAATTATATATTATATATATTAAAAGATAAATTTTATCTTATTTTTCTAAGATGAAAATAAGTATCTTTATATATATATATATATATATACTTATTTATTTATTGTGATTAATCTTATAGAAGAAAGAAGTAAAAGTCTTAAAAAGAAAAAAGTAAAAGTCTTAAAAAGAAAGAGATAAAAGTTTTAAAAATAAAAAAATAAAAGTTTTAAAAAAAAAATAAAAGAAAAAAGTAGAAACTTCAGAATAAAAGAAGTAAAAGTTTTTTAAAAAGAAATAAAAGTCTTAGAAAAAAAGAGATAAAAGTCTTAAAAAAAAAGATATAAAAGTTTTAAAAAGAAATAGAAGCTTTAAAAAGTAATAAGTAAATATACTTTTAAATAGAGAAATAAGAATAGAGTGAAAGAAGAAAGAAGTAAAAACTTTAAAAAGTAATAAAAATAAATATTATAAAAAGCTTTTTAAAAATTAATTTTTTTTAAAATTTTAAAATTTTTATAAATAATATTTAATTATTACTAAGTTTTTTATAAGTATTTATAAATTACTAAAATAAAAGAGTTTAATTATTATTAGTATACTACTAATAAAAGAGTTAATTAATTATAAAATCTTTAATACTCTTTTTTAAATTAATTATTATAAAGTATAGTACTTCTCTTAATAACTTTTTTTAATAACTTTTTATAGTAACTTCTTTTAATAAACTTAGTTTTAAAGCTTAAGTAGACTGATTACTAAAATTATAAATTTTATATTTAATCTTATTTAATCTAATTTTATACATTTCTTAATATAAATTTTACTAAGATTAATTATTAAATAAATATATAAAGTAACTATATATCAGATCTTAAAATAAAATTATAACTTGAAAAAAATAAGAAAGTAATTTTATTTAATTTTATTTAATCTTATTCTTAATATAAAGTTATTATTTTTAAACTATTTTTAATTTTTTAAAAAGTAATACTTTTTAATAATATTTAAATGAGATTTAAAGTCATTTAAAGTAATAAAAATAATTTAAATTAAGAAGTGAAAATTATAATCTTATTTAAAAAATATAATAAAAGTAAATAATAAGTCTTACTTAAACTGATTATATAACTATATTTAAAACTAGAACTAGATTTTTTAATAGTTTTATTATTAATTTAACTAATCTTATTACACAGTTTTAATATTAAATAGTAGTTTTATACTATTTTAGTAAAACTTACTATCTACTCTTATTATATTTTTTAAATAAGACTATGATTTTCACTTCTTAATTTAAATTATTTTTATTACTGAATTAAATGATGTGATGGCAGATAGGCAGCTAAAAGAATCTAATCTTATCATCATTTTACAATGTCTACTTGTCAGACTGTGCTGTCACACATTCTTTCTTCAACATGCATGCATTCAATTAGAGTGATGACTAGACTGACTGTGTGATCATGTCTGAGACCAGGACTAAACTTTACAGTTATCATGTTGCCTAAAAGCATTACTTCTGATCATGATTTGTATTCATCACATTGATCTCAAATCATGTTATTTCAAATATTAAAGATCTCAGATTCACTTTTCAAATAAAAATCTAGTCTCAGATAAAGAATATATTTGAATTCTTAGTCACATTTTCATTCTGATCTCATTATTGAGAATGGTATTAAATGAGACTATGAAATCACTTCTCACTTACATAATATTATAACATAGTACTCATTTGTTGAAAATTCAACAGAGAGTATTATCAAATATTATTACTTTTTTAAACACAGATCATAATTCATATAATTTTAATTATGAAAAAAATATAAAATACAAAAAAAAAAAACAAAAAACAAAAAACAAAATAAAAACAAGAAAAAATCAGAATGAATAAAAAAAAAAAAGAAAAAAGAGAAAGAAAAAAAAAAAAAAGAAAAGAAAAAGAAAAAAATAAAAAATAAAAATAAAAAAAATCAAGGTCACAGAGCTGCAGCACTCTTAAAATACTCACTTCTCAGAGTCTTTACAATGTTCATTACTAACTGTGTATTTCTCACAGTGAGAGTAACACAGCTATGATGAGTCATTATCTTAACATCATCTAATAAATAATCAGTATATATCTGTATAAATGTGAATATTTAGAAAATATACACTTAAAAAGTGTGGCCAGAGTGAACTCTGCTGCCACTTGAATAGCATTAAGAGTAGAACACTGAAATTGATGATTTCTCTCATCAATTTCATGAATAAGACAGGTGAAGATAATCTTGAGAAATATAAGATTTTCTGACTTCTGATAAAAATGAATCTCACAGAGAGACTCTATTTTCATGATATTAGAGACTGAGTATTATCAAAAAGTATTACTTTTATGCAATGCACATACACTTACTGTAACAATTCACTCTCTATACATATGACTGAGAGTTGTGACTTTCTCACACTGCACAGCTCTCTCTGAAATGCTGGTACTGATTTGCAATTCATACAGTCTCTCAGTTCAGCATGTGCTGTGCATATGCAGTTCTGTGTACTGAAGCTGTGTTAATCATTATAATCTGATATGATACTCACTTTTCACAGGCCATGTTTCATTTGAGAAGAGGGAGAAAGACACAACTGTGGTTTTATTAAGAAGAGATGAATAATTAGTAATATTGAATATAATTTAATTCTTCTGCATTTAAAATTTGATTAGTCTATACTCTTCAATTTGAGAATTTCTAAGAGTGTTTTAATAGTTTTCATACTGGCTTGAACTTAGTGATGAGTTGAAGAAGAAGAGAAAAGAGAGAAGAAAGAAATGAGAATAACTTATCTTTATAATATGAAAACAGAGAATCACTGCAATCATTCTTTCTAGTAATAAAGATCTGTTTTCTGCATGTATCTCTGATATAAATTATATGATAACTGTATATAAAGAATATCAACACTGCATGTATTGAATGAAGATGATATTGCTATGCAACACTGTAGCTGTTTCTGTATATCTCTGAAAGCTGTTAATATTTTCTTTATCTCTTTATATTTGATAAGTCAGTAATATATTTCAATGCACTCTTTCTTTCATCATCATCATCATCATCATTATTATCATCATTATTATCATTATCATTATTAACATTATTACTATTATCATCATCATTATCATCATCATCATTATTATCATTATTATCATTATCATATCATTTCTGACTATCTCTTCTGCCTTTATCTCTCTTCAATACTCACTGAAACTAATCATGTCATCTCTCTTCAAATATTCTGCGGTCCTGTGAATCATCAAGGCACGTGAGCACTGTCACAGATTGAAGAAAGAGAAGAAGAAGATGTTTAAGTGAGAGAAGACAGATTGTAAGACATGTTATAATGCCTTGAAGAGACTTTATAAGAGAGTAGAATAATAATGATTTTAAGTAACACTTCTGATAGATTTAGACTGAACTAAGTATAGAAATAATATGAATAATACTGCCTGTAAGAGATTGAAGAAGAAGATAGTGAAGAGTCTCATACAGTAGTGATGAGATCAGAAGAAGTCTTGAGAATAATTTGAGTTCAAGATAAAGAGAGAGAGAGAGAAGAAAAGTGTTGCTGTAAATAAGCAGCAGCAGAAGAAGATTGAGAAGATGTTGAAGTAAGAGATAAAGAAGTCAAAACTGATAAGTTTTTTATTTATTGAGAGATAATGATTTTTAATAATACTTCTGTTCTCTAATTAATTAGCAGAAGCTGACAGAGAAGAAGGGAATTGAGACCTTGTTCAGGTCTCAAATGTGCTTCATAATTCAGAACATTGAGAAGACAGCTCTGCTCTCTGAGCATGTCAATCTGCTTATCACTGAGATGGAACCTGAGACAGCAGACTAGAAAATGCAGGATTTTGAGACACAGATTAATCTGACTGAGAGAGAGCAGTGAGAACTCTTCTCTGAGAAGGCAGCAAAGAGAGATTTTGAGATAATTATCATCTCAGATGAGAAGGAGAAGAAGAAGAAGAAGAATAAGAAGTGAATTATAAAGAATGATAAGAAGAATAAGAAAGAGAAGAAGTAGATTTTTTTCTTTTTATATTAGTTAGTTATAAGTTTAAGTTTTTAATTATTAATAATTAAAATTGATTTTAAGTTTTCAAAAATTATTGTACAAGTTGTAATCAAGTCAGGAATAATATATATATATATATATATTTAACTATCATGATTCACAAATCACTATAATGTATAAGTATCAACATTTTTTCAACATTGATATTCACAATATTAATATATTTTTAATGATATTATCTGATAATGCAATTTGATAACACTCTCTTTTACAGTATTAATATATTTCAAGAAATATGACAGAGATTAATCAAGATTATTTATTTACTTTTATACATCAATGATATTCAATCTGAGTTAGTATTAAAATTATAACTAAGCTAAGAAACAAGATTATTTTCTCTTATATTAATTCTTCTTACACACATCAGTGATCAGTTATTGAAAATAAATTATCATCTTTCTCAAATTATTATCATGTCTTCTGAATTCACTTCTTTCACTTCTTTTACTTCTATTGAAGATTCATAAACTCTTCAAGAAATCACTGTGAATCACAAAGTCTATATTATTTACAATTTAACACAGAATGCTCTCTTTCAATTATGATGAATAACTACTTCATTCTTCACATCTGATTTCAGGTTATAAAATTTATGAAAAACTTAACACAAATATTGAGATGAACTATGAAATAATTGTTAACAGATTGCATTGCAGATTACTGAAGAGTCATCTCTCTGCTACAATCACTGCAACTTCATTCAGAAACATTTATTATGAACTAATTATAACTCTGAAGAAATTTTCTGACATCTGAAGTCATCAGAATGCAGACAATAAAAGAAAAATAATCAGAAAATTACTACTGAGCTGATAAGTTACTCTATCAGATAATAATTTTTGATAATACTAACTTTCTAATTTGAAGAAAATCATATGAAAATGATTATATACTAGTACTCTGATTTCACAACTCTCATCTGATAACTTTCATGAACAATTACTTTATATATATATATCTCTGAATCTTTCTCTTCAATCAATTGAAAACCCTGAATTCTGAACACTTCTTCAAATACTTAATTTAAATCTTCATATTTCACATCAATCCTGTCTTCAGTTCAATCTTGAGACACACTACAAAGTCAATATACAACATCTAGAATCAGAGTTGAAGAATCATTGAAGAGTATCTCTCACAGTGAATGCATGAACTAGTATAAACAATCTTGCATTTATAAGAGTTACATGTTATTACATTGATGAGAACTGAACTTATCAAGAGACATTAATTGAATTTGAATCATTGATCAGTAGTCATACTGAGAATTATATAATAGAGGTATTAATGACTGTGATTAAAAATGACTATTGAGATATTAGTCTCAGTCTTCTTACAATTATAACTGACAATGCTGTGAATAACTACACTATGATAAAGAGCTTAAAGCAAAAATTGACTTTGCATTTCTGAAATGATAAATAAGATCATATTCTCTGCATTGCTCATGTAATTTAACTTGTAATACAAACACTGATAAAGAATCTTAACATTGAGATGAAGAATAATGAGATGACTGATTCTTGAGATAAGAATGAGATGAAAGTGATTACTCAAGTAACTTTTATATTCACTTTGTAAAAGATAATGTTTTTTGATAACACTTTTTAATATTATTTTTTAATAATGCTTTTTGATAACACTACTGTTAATTTTGAATAGATTGACTAATAATTTAAATATCACAGATTTGAAACATTGCTAATACAATTTGTATCTTCTCTAAATAATAATAATAATTTCATGATATTTAATAAATAAACAAATCAGTCACATCACTGAATATAATACAGAATGTTAGAATATAGTGAAGTTCAATATATAAGATGACTATTCAGACTCTTCAATTATATCAGATAATTGATCATTGAATACAATACTCTGATTGAGAAAAGATTCAGATATTGAAACTTTCTGATATAAAGTAAACTCAGTTGAAATATATGATTAATTTACTGTTTCAGTTTTATAAGATAATAAAGACAGTCTCAATCACTTGTACATCAATGCTGCAGTCAGTCTGATAAGTGTATAACAGTTTATTTACTCATCTTGAGAAGCAGTTGAATCACTCAAAAAGAAATTCAGTCTGAAATAATGCTATAGTACAGGCTATTATTACTGTAAGAGATAAACTAGTATATTACTATAGCAAAACTGAACAATCTTTTACAGAGTACTATGCTGTAGCAGCTCTATTAGATTTCTTCTGTTGAGTTAATATCTACACTTCTCAAGATTGAACAGAGGAGAAATGAGACTTATATGTTAAATTAGCTCAAGACTACTACAATATCAACTATCAGAGATTTGAATGAGCAGATGTTTAAGATGTGAAGACAGTGAAATATAATTCTCTAGTAAGTAATAATCTTTGATAATACTTCATATTTCATAGAACTATAATACTAACTTTGAAACAGAACTTACATATATTGATTGCAACTGAAAATCAGGCAAAACTACATACTTATAAAACTGAATTTAATCACTATCTTTGAGATAATTCAATGAATTTACACATTAAATCAATTCTAGAGTTATAAAAAATTGTTGAGAGTATATATTCAACTGTTACACTGATGATATATAATATTCTGATAATTTCATTGACAGAGGTGAGAATGAAGTGAAAGTTCAACTCAAGTTGAGATATTTATCACTATTATCAGAGACAATTATAAGAAGAAACAATCAAGAAACTCATGATTATAAAACATAGAATTATCAGATAGTTTAATACCTCTGATCACAGTATATCAGAGAAGTGTAGTTTTCATGAGAAAGTGAAGAATAAACTTACACAAGAATGTATTTAGTTATTTCATGAGTGTTATCAATAATTATTATTAAATTCTGATTATATAAGTAATCACTGAATGAACTGAATGAGACTGATTTTAATCTTCAGTCTCAGTCTCATTCTGATTTTGAAAGAATAATCATCTTTCACAGTTTATTCTGAGAAATTACTCTCATTTCACTGTTCTTGAATTAAATCTGGTTATTTTTCACATCATTTCTCTCAGAAATGGTTCATTTTCAGATTTTTTTGAGGCTTGGTCCTGGTGGGACTCACGCCAAGAAATGTATGAGACCAGACCAAATAGGACTAAATGTGAAATTCATGGTCCCGCTGGCCAGTCTAGTGATGGCCATGCTACACTATCTTTGAAACACTTCTCTGATCAGCTCATTGTCATTCACTCAATCACTCTCTCTCACACCAAATCAGAGGCCACGCTCTTTTCATGCCGGGTGACTCAAAATGAATCTCTTTTTCTGTGCCAGTCATCATTCTCTCTTCAGAGAAGAGAGGTGATCTTCTACTCTTCTCATTTCACTTCAGATGCATCTGTGAGTCTCATCAATAAATTCTTCCAGTCTGTTGTTGTTTTCATATCACACTGTCTATTATTCCTTCTCTCATCTTTCCCCTGTTCTGCATTCTATCCTTGTCCGCTCATACTTCAATCTCTCAGTGTTGTCACCAGGGCTTCTTCTTGCCTGACTTTCAGCATGCCTGCTTCCCAGTTCTTCAACAGCGAGTCGGACTACACCGATGATGTGTTTTCAGACCACAGTGATGAAAATACCAACAGAACTGAGAAGACTGACAGTGATGCAGAGATCTCAGAAGATGACAAGCTTTCTTCTCCTGAATATTATGAGGCTGAGAAGACTACTCTTGATGTCAAACAACTCTGACAGCACTGCTTGAAGAAAACCACAGTTGATAACATGAATAGAGTTCAAGACCACTGACACCGGTGAGTGTGATCTCAAGTGAGGCTTAAATCATATCACTAACTGTGAAGGCTCTCAGATACTGTGAATACATGAGGAGGAGAAATGTGCTTGACACCTACTGAACTCTCTCAATTCAATCTCTTAAAGAGTTTCTCAGCTGGGCCTGCAACCAGCATCACGGCAAAGGAGGAAGAAGGTGACTGAGAATTCAAGTTGTCAGCTCTCTGAAAACCTTCTGAAAGCAATTTTCCCAGGTCTATAAGTAAGACACGGGTGACAGCATCAATTCTCTGATCATGGCATAAGCACAGAATGTAATGTGGCTTCTACCCTGGTGTCTGATTCTCTTCTTTCTTGATATCTCTGTCTAAACTATTGCAGCAGATGATTGAGCTCATCATCAATGAGAAGAAGCTCAGCCGTGAGAAGAGGCCGGGGGATCCCATGTACATTGACGACCTCGCGGAGTACCTCCGCGTGCTTCTGGTCATGAATGAGATGGAGTTTCTGATCAGCTGGCTGCGCATCGAGCTGATTCTCTTCTGCCAGGTTGCAGGGGTCACAGGCAATTAGCCAGATGCCTTGACCCAGCTTCAGTATTGAGATCTGAAGCTCATGCTGGTTCGGGACCCTCATTTCAGTGCATCTCATCTGTGTGTTGAGCTGACTGCTCACTTCACTAAGACCTTCTTAAGCATGAAGAATGTGTAAGTTTTCTCTCATTGACTGTCTTATTTCTTTATAAGCTGACTAACTCTCTATTCAGTAACACTTTTTGACTTCTGAAGATCATCTATGACTTAACTTTAATACTCAGTTCTCATGTCTTTCTTCTGAAGATGCTGTTTCACATTCAGATATTTAAGTTATCAGATATCAGACACTCTGAGAACCTCTACAGCCTGAGTATTCTGAATGAACTTAACTAGCAGAAACTACTGCTGCAGAATGACCTGATAAATCTGTTCATCTTCTGCTTAGCTGTCTGTGAAGAAGGTAATGTTCAAATTGTACATGAGATTCAGTTGATCACAGCATTGATGCAGACTTGAATGAAAAAGAGCAGTGAGATCACAGGCTTTCAGCAGGTTATGAAGTCTTATATTCTCTGTGATGCAGTAATGAAGAGTTTTAATGAGAGCTGTGAGTGTTCATCTGTTTCTTTCTTCTCTTCTCTCTTTGAGAGTGAGCATGCCTGTTGATGATACTGTTATTAGACAGTGAATGTGAGCAATTCTCTTCAGAATCTGATGCTTCAGCATATCAGTATTGATACATTTCTCAAATACTATCTGAACTGAAATATCACTGCTGATGTTCTCAGCATCTACTGTGACCTTGAGCTGCAGAAGATGCTGATAAGAATAATGTGCTTGATGAGTCAGTTTATTAACTATTATCAACTGTGAAAGCTGATGCTGAAGCAGTTAAAATCAGTAAATGATTAGCCACACATTCTGAAGATTACTTAAAGAGTTGAATGCCTGAAGAAGTGCTGTGACTCTACTGCAAGCTGGCTCTGTGATCAGGTGAGACAGAGGTATCAGCAGAAGACTGAGAAAAACTGACAATAAGAAGTGAAATACAGGCGCCGGGTTGAGAAGCATGAGAGGTGAGATGAGAGAAATTACAAGACTGTTTGTCAGCTCTGCAGTGAGAAGCAACATGTGAGAATTGCACTCAAGTGTAAGATTCTAGAGTGATATCAGCAGAAACAATCTGTGATTAACAGTAAGCAGCAGCTCTCTGAAAAGATTGTTAATGAGAATATGAGAAGTGCATTGAAGCAGTCTGAGTACATAACATCTGAACAGATGATTATAATCAACATAATTCTAATACTGCTGTCAAAGACCTCAGAGATGAAACTGCAACAACAGATCACTGTTATTTATACTGTCAGTGCATACTGTGATGCTGAAGAGAAGCTGCTCTGCTATTAACATAGTCATGACTTCAGTCTCAAGCTGATCACTGTGAAATCAATGACTATCAAGATGAAAGTGATAACTTAGTCATTATTCAACACACTTCTTAAGTCAGCTGTACAAGCAGTCTGAACAGAACAATGACTTAAAATATGCTTTCTCTGTTTACAGAACATTAAACTCTTACTAGCAGACTGAGTCTATTCATTCTGTGAACTGAGAGACCTGATCAAACATTTTCAGAGACAGTATCTGAAGCAGTTTCAGCTGATGAATTGTGATATCTGTAATATGAGACTGAAAACACTGAAAGATCTTCTGCTTCATGTGAAAACTGCATATGAAACTGTTACACATTCACTTAAATACAGAATACTTACACAATTCAGTGAACTCAGTGTCTTGACTGACTATCTATCACTGAGCTCTCAACTATCTTGATTCCTGTATGGCAACCTGTGTGAGAAGATTAATTATCAAGATAAGAGTTTCATATGTGTCTGAAAGCCTCTGCTTATCTCACAGATTATTCACAATTTCTCATACTCTCACTTGTCTTTTCATTTCTCTTTCACATTTGATTAAGAATAAACTATTGCAATTGCACAACTCTTTTGACTTCAGCATAAATAATTATATACTATGTCTTTGCATCATCTTCACAGCAAGACTCACTGGTCAGTATTTACTCTATTTAAATATAATTGTTTTTCATTATCAGATATTTTTTATTGTTCAGCTAATTCAAAGATATATTCAAATTTCTATCTACTAATACTGTTGTAATTACAATAATATAAAAATTATCTATATCATAAGATCTTATTCAGATTTGAGTGAGAAGATCTATTGATTATATAATATCATTGAAAACTTAACATCATCTTCTAGAATATTGAGTAATTAGTAATAATTCAGTAATAATGATAATTGCAATAGTAATTGATATTAATCTCAAGTAATAATGATACAGCAACTCATTGTCATTTGCAGAAACTCATCATATCTGAGACTAGACAATTTAGAGTTATCAGCAAGATTAGTCAGCATTCTTTTCATCACTCATATAGCTCACTGAAGAATAGAGATATAAGTACTTCAGTTAAAAACTGTCTTCATACAAGAGTCAATCTGAGAGCTGAAATTCAATCAGGTCAGAGACACAGTGATAGAAGAAGGCTGATAAAAGGTCAGAGACTACATCATGTGATCACTAGCACAATGATCAAGAGAAGAGATACTATAATTAGTACTTAAGAATATATGCAGTAGGTTCACTGATCTAGATTGCCATGTTGAAGTCAGAAGCTCATAGACCTGACTGTTTTATAAAACACAGTTCATGAACCTTGTAGACTCAAAGATAGTCAACTTGTGACCATGCTGGCCTGTGAACAGTAGAGGCTATTGAATTGATTTCTGGAATTCTGTGATAATCAAGAACTCATGATTAAAAGCCTCAGAACTTTTCTGCATTTTGAATTATATATAACACTTAGTTCTTTCTTATTCTTATTCACTGTCAGCATACTGTAACACAGACATCATCATCTCTTCATCAATGTTCAACTCTCTGCTAAACATTATGAAGATGATGTTGATTTCATCTTCAATGACTGTGTCACAGTACTGTACAGAAGTGATCAGTTTTAAGTTCTTATTATAGAAGATTATCAGTCAGTTCTGAGCATTCTTCTTAGTCATTCACTTCATCATGAACCAGTCAGAAGGCTTGAATGAGTTAATAACTATCTTATATATGTTGATTCAATTCTCTTGCTTGCAAGTCTTGAAAATGATTGTAATCATTCTAGCACCAGTTGACACATTCTTAAGCCTGAATGCTTCTTAAAGCTGTGACTCTGACTGTGAGTGTTGAAGTCTGTTACCTGTTTTCAAAGATTGTTTGACAGTGACTCTTCTTACAGTTCTCTGTGAAACATCTCTCTCTGAAGCTTTTGAGATGCCTTCAGGTCTCTGCAGCTTACTCTGCTGTATTTGAGAGACTTTCAACTGTGTTGATCTGGCGGTGCTTTCAGCAGCTTTTCAACTCTTAACTTCTGAAGAGAGATCTGCAATGTTCATTACTTACTCAGTGCTTACAGAGTCAACAGTGCTGTGAGTACTATCACTCTTAATGAGTATGAAGAGTGTGAAGTTGAGCTGTGTGATAAGCTGTGAAATATGCATCTTCTCTGCAGCTGTTAACACAGCTGCTCTCTCTTCTTTCTTCAGCTGTAGCTGTACTGGCTTCACTGCCTCTCTTGCAGACTGCTCATGATCTGCTTACTCAGCAACAGCTCTTTCTTCTACTTCTTGTTGAAGACATGTCTTTTCAGCTGTATATTCAATAGCTGTTCTTTTCTCAGCCTTCTTTTAAACCTGTTCCTGTTTAGCTCTCTTGACAGTATGCCTTTCCTTCTCTTCACACTGAATTTGCTCTTATTTAACTTGCTCAGCTGCAGCTTCTTCTGTATCTTGCTGAAGCTGTTTCTGTTTCACAGCATATTATTCAATAGTCACTCTTATCTTCTTCTCTTCCTGTCTCAGTTGTTCTTGTTCTACAGCATATCATTCAGCATCTGCTCTTGCCTTCTTCTCCTGCCTCAGCTGTTCCTGTTCCGCAGCATATTATTCAGCGGTCAATTTTTCCTCCTCCTTCTGCCTCAGCTGTTCTTGTCAAAGCTGTTCTTGTCAAAACTGTTCTTGTTCAGTGGTATATTGTTCAGCAGCCACTCTTGCCTTCTTCTCCTGCCTCAGCTGTTCTTGTCAAAGCTGTTCTTGTTCTGCAGCATATCATTCAGCAGCTGCTCTTGCCTCCTTCTCTTTCTGTCTCAGCTGTTCTTGTCAAAGCTGTTCTTGTTCTGCAGCATATCATTCAGCAGCTGCTCTTGCCTTCTTCTCCTGCCTCAGTTGTTCTTGTTCCGCGGCATATTATTCAGCGGCCACTCTTGCCTTCTTCTCTTCCTGCCTCAGTTGTTCTTGTTCTGCAGCATATCATTCAGTGATTAATTTTTCCTCCTCCTGCTGGTGAAGCTGTTCTTGTTCTGCAGCATATTGTTCAGCAGCCACTCTTACCTTCTTCTCTTCCTGCCTCAGTTGTTCTTGTTTCACAGCATATTGTTCAGCAGCCACTCTTGCCTTCTTCTCTTTCTGTCTCAGCTGTTCTTATTCTGCAGCATATTATTCAGCAGCTGCTCTTGCCTCATTCTTCTGCCTCAGCTGTTCTTGTTCTGCAGCATATCATTCAGCAGTCACTCTTGTCTTCTTCTTCTGTCTCAGCTGTTTCTGTTCTGTGGCATATTATTTCACAGCTAATTTTTCCTTCTCTCACTGATGAAGCTGTTCTAGTTTCACAGCATATTATTTAACAGTCACTCTTTTCTTCTTCTGTCTCAGTTGTTCTTGTTGAAACTGTTCTTATTCTGCAGTATAGTGTTTGATGAATACTCTTTCTTCAGCTTTCTTCTGACATTGAGCAAGTCTCTTGACAGTCTCAGTCACTGTCATCTCTTCAGTCTCTGTTTGATACTGAGCTTTGTTGACAGTCTGTTCTTATGCTTATTCAGCCTGCAAGGTGATCTTCTGTTCTTTCACTTCTGTGTGAATTCAGGTTTCTTCAGTAGTAACTCTCTGTGTCATCTCTAACTGCATTGAACCTAGCTCATCATGATTAATAGTAGTATAATCATCATTTTCCAGCAAAGAAGCCTGTCCGAATCTTGTAAGTGAACTATCATTGAGTATGAAAAGTGATAATATTGACAAATTGAACAGATCACTTTCTAAAGAGACAGCTTCAACTCAAGTATAATTGAGAGATAAAGATGTCAATGACTTGTCAAAAAAAGCAAAATAGATGCATTGTCTCATAAATAATGTGAAGATCTTCTCAGCCGCTGAAATATCATCAGTATGCAGTTGATTGATGAAGAGAAACTGACAGTCTTACTACTGCACTCTAGTGTGTGAGAGCTCACACTGAGCATTTGACTTTGTCTCACTATTAGAGGTGAAATTGCAAGAGAGCTGATACTTAATAGAGATAGCAAGAGAGAAGCACTCTGTGATGTGATTAATAAGAGTCTTAAATATCTCACTCTTGTATTGAAACTGCTCAGAATTCTGTGCTTTCAGAAGAACAGCTTAAGCAATCTGATAATTGAGAGAAAGCTTAATGAGATCTGTGATTTATAAAGAGTCAAAATCAAGTTTTCATGTAAGAACAGTTATCTCATGAAGTGCTGTCTCATTAATCTTTTCATAATCAGGTTTTGTCATAAGATTGTCACTCTCTGACTCTCTGAGTATTTTCAGATAATGATGTATAGCATACAGTCAAAGCTGTTAATACTCAAGCTCTGTATATTAAGCTGAAGAGTCTGAATGTTGATAATCAGTCTCTGATGTCTGAATCATACAATATCTGACCGCAGGATTGAGAGGTTTAAGACTGCTCAGCACAGTGCTTCAGAGTATGAAATGAAGTCTGCTGAAAACAATCAGTTGCTTTATACAGTTAATGCATGTCTCAAGATAATAGATGTTCTGAAAGAAGATGTGAAGAGATGAGATGATTTCTCTCTTTTCTTACAATTTATTTCAGATAGTGGCATGATTGAAATTGTTAAAATTAATAAAGATCTTATTATCTGGAATAATACACTGCACAGTCTTTGCATTCTTATGAGAAATCTCAGAGGTCAAAAGCTGTAGAATCTTCACTGTATATAGATTGATTTTCATCATCTTATCATGATCATTATTTATGAGAGAGAATCAGAATTGCTTTATATATGTAAGATAGATAATGATTTTCTACATAAATTAGCATCAGAAGACTATGAGAGTTGATGAAGAAGAATGAACTTCATTACAGTTCAGTGTCAGTACTCAGTGAAGAGAGCTGAGATTCATTTCATTTCACAGTTCAGAGATTGTCAGCAACACATTGAATACAGCACAGACATTGATGTAGACAGGTGAAGAGAGTTGTTGAAGCTGCTTGACTTTGTTACTTAATAGCTGAGACTTTCATCATTTCTCAAAGTGAGTATTTGTCTTGTATTGATATTGATGAACTGTTCAGTAGACTTCATCATCACTTAATGGTTTTTTGTTGAAATATTTGTTAACAAGAGATGCTTGAAGGCCAGAGCTGATATCTGTGTGAGCATGTCAGAGGTGAGTGCAGAGCAGAAAGAGAAGCAAGAATGAGTGTGTAAATCATATTATTCAGATAAAGGTTGACAGTTCATCACTGATCACTGAGTGATAGCAGTTTCTCATCAGTCTTTAGATGATATTGACTGTGAAGACACTGTATCTGTTCTGTGAGAAACTGCAGCTGAGAGTATTAATCAGAAGAATTAGTCATCAGTGTATGAGCTATCACATGTGCTGCATGAAGAGTGTTCACAAGATGTTACTAAGAGATGACAGTGATGACATGATACTGAATGTTCAGTCATTGACAGTCATTCTTATTGAAGATTTCACACAATCACTTCATGTTATTTTGGTCAAGCCTGCAGAATAGAGACAGATAGAAGGTAATTTGACTCAGATTGATTTTGATAATTCTCTGATATTTTATGCTCTGCTCTGTTGTCAGTTGTAGTTTCACATCAGTGAACATGAATCACTTCATAGCTGAATTAGATATGATAGCCTGGAAGAAAAATTCCTGAAGTCTTAGAAGAGTTTGTGTGCTATTACATGCTTCAGTGACATACTTATACCTGAGTCACCTCTGTAGAAGGCATTAGAAAAAGTGTGGCCTGTTTCATCATCAGAGGCCATTTCAAGCTCTTTACACACTATAAATACTGAGTTATGTTCTGTTGCTGCATTTATTGACTCAGACTCTTTGAGCTCTATCTGATATCATATTTGCTAGTCTATTCCTATTATATTTAGAGATGATATGTCAATGAAATTGAATAAGTGTGTCACTGTGATTGATTTTAAATTGCTGAAAGCCTGATATACTTCTTCTTCAGAGTCTACTTCATTGACAGGTCAGTCTGATAAGCTTCATCAATCACAGTGTGATCTTCAATTGAAAAGTATAAGTAAGAGAAAAGCTTCTTCAGTCTAGAAGTGTATCAGAAAGCTTCTGAAGAGCTCTTAAAGAAGTCTCAGTCTCTCTCAGATTATTGAGTCTGAAGTTCAGTCACTAATTATTCAGAATGAATCTTCATGAGACATGTTTCTGAAGATGTTCAACTGTAAGCTTGCTGATACTGTTATTATCACTGTTTACTGTACTTATCTGTTCTGAGTTGTGATTATTCGGGAATATTCTATGAGAGATGTAGAGAGAATGTTACAGAGATTCAGACAAGTTTAACATTAAAATATCATCTTCATCAGAGAGTGCTACAGTGATAAAGAAGTTATATATACTCTGATTGATGATCTTTCTCTCACTCTTATGCAACTGGTTGACTGCTGTGCTTATCTCAGTGAGAGTCAGTTGACTTTGATTATTAAACAGATGAGTCTTCTGCAGATCAGCTGTCATTAGAACATTACTGATAATCAGAAGATTCTTGATAATCTGTCTTATCTGATCACAGCTGGTTTTGAGTATAAATTTCTGATATGTTCTAATATTCTACTAGGTCTGAATGAGTCTGTCAAAATTGATATAAATATGTATATGTACTTTAACAACTTCTGAGAGCTATTGCTAATGATGCTTTACAGCTGACTTAGAGTTCTGTGTGAAGTGCCTGTCAAATCAGACTTAAATTGAATTTATCAAAGTGTTGATAATCATTATCATGAAGCTCATGCAGAAATATGATAAGAATAATGAATTAATTGAGATTGATAATTTAGATTACTGATCTGTTAATTCAGCTTTCTTTGAATTTCTCTCAGCAACCTTCTTGACTATGTTTATTGAAATACTAAAACAGATGAGTTAAGTTTGACTCTCATTATCTATCTCAGATTCTTTACTGTTGCTCACTTCTTTCTAGCATTCACTCATATTAAAACAGTGTTCATCACTGAGTATGCTGATTGATCTTGCTTGCCTTGCTCTGATTTCTGCGCGCACTTTCTACTCTTGCAGATTGTGATTATTTCAATTGTCAGATTCTGCTTGTTTAGCATTTTCAATAATTTTCACTGAATTTTCATCAGACATAGTCACTGTGATTTGTACAATGAAACTGAAGAATTATACTGTATCACTGTTCTTTGTTATTCACGTCATAATCAGTGATCTTTTCATTGAGCTTATCTAATCATTCTGCCTGTAAGCTAATTAATTATTTATTCTATTATTAGAATAAGTCTGAATTAGAATGCTTAAGTAAGTAGAGTAACATAACTAACTAAGTTAAGTGAAGTGTTTTTATTAAGTATATACAGAAGAGTCAACCTTGCTAAGTAAGTCACTCAACCTTGTTATATAATCAGATATCACTAGCGCGGTCTGTGCATCTATCTGACCTTGTAAAATACAAGAGTACAGCTAGTAACAGAACTGTATTGTGTAATTTTCTTAAAGTAATGTATTAATATATTATATTTCAATTAATTTTCAATTAATTTTCAATCAATTAAAAATTAATTGAAATTAATTGAAAATTAAAAATATTTTTAATTTTTAAATATAATATAATAGTGATAATATATATATATATATATAATTATAGATATATTGTTATAATTTCTTTAATTAGTTGTAAATTAATTGTCAATCAATTAATAATCAATTGATATATATAATATATAACTTGTAGAAATATACTATATAATTTTTTAATCAATTATGTTAATTAATAATCAATTAATAATTAGTAAATATATATATAACTTATCAAAATATATTACTAGTATTATAATTTCTTTAATTAATTGTAAATTAATTATCAATCAATTGATAATCAATTAATATATATATATATAATTTGTAGAAATATACTATAGTGTAGTATAGTCTATATAATTCTTTAATCAATTATAAATCAATTGATAATTAATTAATATATATACATACATATAACTTATAAAAAATATATTATAATTTTTCAATTAATTGTCAATCAATTGATAATTAATTGAATATTAGTTTTTCACAGCTGTCACACTTTGTCATTGTATTTTAAACTAGTGAGGTCAGATAGATGCACGGGCCGCGCTAGTAAGATCTGATTATATAATGAGGTCAGATGACTTACTTAGTGAGATTAACTCTTCTGCTTTCTGTTTTATTAAGTTCTCTAGTTAGATCTTCTAGAAGATTCTAGATCATCACTGCCAGAATTTG
Organism: Blastomyces gilchristii SLH14081; assembly: GCF_000003855.2. NCBI lineage: Eukaryota > Fungi > Ascomycota > Eurotiomycetes > Onygenales > Ajellomycetaceae > Blastomyces > Blastomyces gilchristii. The sequence continues at coordinate 7,080,251 of NW_003101682.1, forward strand.
ATATTAAGATGATTGAACAAAAATTTTGAGATCTGCTAAATATAGAACTTTCATTATTCAGAAAACATCTACAGATCTACAGACACATTAAGCATATAATAATTGAAGATCAGAATGAAAATAAACAATACTTAATAGATTTTCAAAGATCAAGATACTTTTGAAATGAGATCTCAAAGCTAATAGAGTAAATCAAAGTTAAGACAGTGATAAAAGCTGAAGTGTGAAAGAACTCTGAAAATAAAAGAAAATAAAAGAACATTTTTATAGAAATGAGAAATAGTGTACAGTCAGTCAGATGATGTCATGATTCACAGATTATATATCATACTTTTCAGAATTATGAGCAGCTTCATCACCTGAGTGATTTTCAGCACAAGCTACTGAGTCTGAAGCAGCGCCTCTGTGAGCAGCTCAAAGAAAAGAAAAGAACAGAAAGTAAGACTTGTTTTAACAGAAGTGAATGAAATAAGATAGAAACTACTCAGTCACTGCTAAGACCAGAGCAATCATGAGAAAAAAGTCATTTGAAAAACAGCTTAATTATATTTGTTGAGATGCTATTTAATTCTTATAAACTACATGATTTTGAGAGAAATGCTGAATTTTATCTGAACAGAGATGAGTATTCTTGAATTTTAATGTTCTTTGAATTCTTGATTTTTCATGTTCATTTTCTGCAGATTAACTGTGATGCATTGATTAATAATACTGCAGTGCAGATCAACCTGGCTGAAACTTTATCTCACATATCTTCACTTTTTTATACAGATAGCTTCATACAATTTCTTGTAAGTAATTTTACAATTCATTAGATGCTGACACTAGAACTCTTAGCATGTTTTACAGAGTGAGAACACTGAGAAACCTTACTCATCACAAGTAATCTGTCACACTCTTTATGAATATTGAAAAGTCTGAGAATGTAGTCACTGAAAACTTCTGATAATATGATCTCTCTGTAATTCAGTTGATTGTAATAGAGTATTGTGCACTTGTGCTTTCTGAAAGGCTTTTCATCTTCTACTTTGATACTGAATTTCATGTAGAAAGACATCTCAAGAATCTACCCTTATTAGCTTTGTATCATTTGAATTCATGATTATTTAATATATGTAGCTGTTATCAAGAACATCATTGACTAAAAGACTGTTAAGCAAGAACTGAGCTGCAATAGTAATATCTGATTATCTTAGCTTGTTTCATGCCTTTCTGAAGGAAAATATTGACTCACTCAATGTCTTCACCTGTCACACAAGATACATGCAGTGAATTGACAAAGTGAATGTATTATATCTGTGAAGAAGCTGCTTGAGATAGAAGAGAACATCTGCTATACTGAAGTTACTAACAATCACTAGAACAGTCTTATACTGACTGACAGATTTACTGAGCCTGTGAGAATCACTGATAAAGACAGAGAAGAAAGTGAATTCATTCACAGCTACTCAGGTCTGTAACTTTGCTATAAGACTGTGATAAGTTTGTATGAAGAGTTTCAACATGTTCTGCTTGTCTGAAGATCACAATGTAATCATGAAAGAATGAGTTTGTATTCAGAATGTCAAACTCAAACTCACTGACAGTATTCACAGATTGACATACTAATCAGTCTTCACTTCAAGCAGTTATGAGAGTGTTATGTGAATTTTAATGAGCTTTTCTTCAACTTGAGCATCTTTATCAGAGGGATCATCTTTCTCACATGTAATCAACACTCAGAGAGAGAGTTGCAATGAAAGAACCTGATTACAATATAGAAAAATCAAGAACTGTAGAAGAGTTATCAGCAATAGAATACTCAGCAGTGCATAGATATAGATTCTTGAAAAAATAGAATCAGATGACAGATGATGTCAAGTAGTATAGACAGAGATCACTGTGAGAGTCTGATGAATCTGGAGAAATATCTTATATACAAGTCAGTGAAAGAACAGAAGAGAAAACAATAAAAGAAATATCAATAATACAGCACTCTGTGAACTATCAGTCAATAATTCTCAATAGTTGATAACATCTCTGTACAATAAAGTCAAAGAGATTACTGTGATTATGAAAAGAGAGTTCAGCTCATTGAATCAGAATATGAAGAATAATGTGAAAAGTTAAAAGTACATCTGCTATTCACTCTGCAGTGTGATGAATTCATTAGCAAATCTTTAAAGAAATATCAAGATCATCTGTGAGAAAGCTCAAATGAGTTATGATAAAGATAATTTTCATATTGATAAGTGATAGTGTTTCAGCTTGTTGAGCAGTCTCACTTGCTGATGAAATCTGAAACATGATGAAGAAGATGGTGATGACTTCATACATAATATATAAAAGAACATTAACATATGTTCACAGGTCAAAGAGCTGGTGATGTTTAATGAGACATAAATAGATGAGATGCTTCAAAATCAGCATAGAAATAATGTTGATTCAGCTCTTGAGAGAACATATTATGCAGATTAGAGTGAGAGTTACAAGAATACTACCTGTGACAACAGAATATATAGTGACAGTATTCATGACCTCAAGCCGGTCAATGGTAATGAAAGCAGTAAGAGAAGAGGAAATTGAGAGAGGCGGAGAAGTGAGAAAGACAGAAGAAAACTAGATGTGATTGAGATGAAAGATGTGTTTTAAATATCTGATAGCAGTACCCGCGACTGCGCATAGGAAATCAACTCAAGATGCCAGAAGCTTTACATCAGCTTCCAGATGACTCATTTTGATTGACTTCATTCTACCATGAAATAAAAAACCATATATATATACAGTCTCAACAAAACAGGACAGAGAGAGACCATCTTCAGATATAGTATGATATTAATAATATAAAATCAAAAATGAGCAGATTATTCCTTTCACCTCTATGATAAAAATGTAAAAGAAAAGAAAGTCAAAAATTCAAAAAGTTAAAAAGAAATTCAAGTTCAAAAGTATCTGAAATCAACTTCATGTGATAATTGACTTCAATACAGTGCTACTGTTTATCACCAGCAGTTTGAAGGTGTTGTCACTCATTTTGCATATATTCTGTTCTCTACCTCACATGATCTATGAGCTGAAGCTTTAAAATCATTGAAGACATGTATCATGTATGGAAAATTTGTGCGGAGTCTCAAATATTAGAAAAGTTTTCAGGGTTCTGAATGATTCAGATTTTAAATCATGGCCTGAGCATGCTGAAATAAAAACATTCAAATGATGTTTAACAGAAGTATACTTTTGAAAAGCACTCTTGATAATTGTCACTGCAAAGATATCTATCTTCTTATTTTATGAAGACAATCAGTACTTTACAAGTAGTTTTAACAAACTTGATAATTTAAATAATCATTTTCCATCACTAGATAAAGCTATAGTAAGTGTTATTATAACAGTGAAAAGACACAGTCTGTACACAGAAGAATCATTACACTCTGCTGAAAGATAAATGAAGATAATACAAAAATATCTAAAAGTTGACAGAAATTCATACTTCTAAGCTTATTTAATATCATTATGTGTTACAAAGCTGCTTGCAACCTTGTTTATAGAAGACTATAGATAATCAGTGATAAACTTCTTGATAAGTTTCTGAGAAACAGAGATGAGATTAATTTGCTATGAGTTCTCTTCAGCTTGCTGAGAGATTAGCTTAGTCACAGCTACTCAGCAGATTCTATCATTGATAATCTCTCTTATAAGCTGAACAGTGATGATTTCTCTCAGCAAAATCTGTTTCACTATGATATCAAACTCATGATAAAGACATATCACATCAGAATGAATGTTAACAATGTAGTTGATAACAGTATTGAGTTTTGAGAGAGAATATTTACTGTGATTTTTACTGTACAGAGTGAGTGAGCCTTCAGTATAAGAACATTAAAACAGGTGATATAAGCAACTCACATGACTCTAGTCAGAGTATTTTCACAGATAAGAAGAGTCTTAAGACTCAATACATCTGTCATTTATCAACACTGACTACTCTATCTTTTTTACTCATGAAATTGTCTCTGAAGTGCCTGCTTCATCTGATTATTCATTAAGTCTCACTTATCTGAATATGAGTGTCTCAGCAGATAATCAGTAGAGAGAATTGCAGTATAATACTGATCATAATTCTTCAGTCTTCTGAAATGTATATCACTTCACTTTTCCTGTGTGAGAGACTTGAAGAAAAGATATAATATAATATGTGAGATGCAGAGCTGTAATTTCTGGTCTGAACTTCAGCTTATCAGTGTATTAGTATAGTAAAAGATGTGATAAAACTTCTTCTCAGCTGAGAAATCTGTTAAAATAGAAAGATTGAGAGCATTCTCAGACTAAAAGCTGTTCTTCTATCATATGCAGAAGCTCTGATAGTCAGTCAAGCCATCTCTGATAAGCTCTTCACTAAGTTCTAGAGCCTGTTGAAGATCTGAATCAGAAAGCCTGTAAAGAGCATTCATTGCTAGAGATGAGCTAGTCATTACATCTGATTCCTCAAGTTCAGCAGATTCTGACTGCTTACTCACCTGGCTATACTTTGTCAAAGATTTTTTCATATTGATATATATCATCTTGATAATCTTAGATTGTATTAATCTCAATCTACAATGATTATTCTTCTTTAATATCTGTGTAGCAGGTGAAGAAGAATCAGATGATAGTGTAGAAAGACCTGTAACTAGTTCACTACTACTCACTGATTGTAGATTTTCATTTAAAGAAACTTTCAATGAAGTTGAGAGAAAGTCAGTATCTTCATTGAAATGTGCTTATTCTTCACAGGCCCTGCCTGGCCCTGCAATATTAGAATTGATGAGAGATATAAATAAGATACTTTTGACTTCTGATACAGATATATTTGTATCAATCATGATAGAAGAACTGTGATTTGAATGTGAAGTATTTCTGACTTCTGATATACTTAATAAAGCAGAATCAATCATATCAACAGATAATTCATTCAATGAGATGATGAATCAGAGAAGATGATCATTAATACTTGTGATTAAAGACAGTTGTACTGGTAACTTCTGATCAAAGCAGATGTTTATTCAGAAACCTGAATCATTGTAACTCTGAAATACAAATGAGAGAGAATTTGATTCACTAGTCTTTACTCTGTTCAAAAGTTCTGCAGCCTCTGCTGTTCTGAGTTGTTCAAGAAGCTGTAGTGTATCACATACATATAAGATGACCTGTTCATCAGTCATGTCTACTGTGTCAGAGATTGAGAACTCACTTCTGAATGTGTTACTATTATAGTGAATTTCTCTGCATTTTCTCTATTCTATACAATGCACATAAGTGATGTGATCTGTAATGAAAAATTGTTTGACTCATCTGAAATGTAATCAATAGAATGTTCATGCTGTATGAAAACACAAAAGACCTTTTGCAAGAAATAAGAAGAACTATAAAAAGTAAAAGTTCACAAAGTACTATAGTTGAGTAGATGTGAAGAGTGAAGAATCACAAGATAACAGAGCACATGAGATCACAGAGCAGAGAGAGAAAGAAGAGTGTTAACAGTTTATAATCAAAGAAACTTGTGAAACTTCAATGAAGAATGCTGATGTTGTATGAGCTGTTTTTAAATTTATTCTCTTAGCACAGAGCCTTCTTGAATATTTTCAATGAGTATTACTGTTTTAACTCTGTGATTGAAAGTGTAACCTGGTCACTCTACTTAGACTGACTGTGTGACCGTGTCTGGGATCAGGACCAGATTTTTTGATAGTCTCATTACCAATTCAACTGATTCCATTACATGGTTTTAACATTAGATAGTAGTCTCATACTGTCTCAGTGAGACTTACTGTCTACTCTTGTCACATTTTTCAAATAGAATCATGATTTCCACTTCTCAATTTAAATTATTTTTATTGCTTTAAATGACTTTAAATCTCATTTGAGTGTTACCAAAAAGCGTTACTTTTTAAAAAATTAAAAATAGTCTAAAAAAAACCTTAAAATGTCTAAAAATAGTAACTTTATGCCAAGAATGAGACTAAATGGGATCAAATGAGATCACTTTCTCATTTTTTTCAAGTCATGGTTTCATTTTAAGATCTGATATATAGTCACTTTACATGTTTTTTTAATAGCCAGTCCCAGCGGGATTCACGCCAAGAAATGTATGAGACCAGATCAAATGGGATCAAACATGAAATTCATGGTCCCGGCGGCCAGTCTAACTCTACTACATATCTTAAAAGTATATGAATCATCTAGAAAATTCTCTGAGTTCACTCTGAATTCATATTGAGACAGATTCAGATAGTATTAATTATTCTGTATCATTAATCTTAATTTATCATGTTATGCTACTAAAAGAAACAGAAGCATGTCTGAATTGCACTTTGTAATTATAATGAAGACTATGCTGACAGAAAAGAGAAGCAACTGCTAAATACAGTGACTAGTAAAGAATGTAAGTATGTAAAAGAATTAAAAATGTAGAAGTGAAGAAATTCAGAAATTCAGAAGTTCAAAAGACTTTTTAAAAGTTTTAAAGTTTCAGAAATGAAACTGTCTATCTGAAATAACTGCTGTGAACTCATCAATTGCAGTGACAATCAGCTTCAGCTGTCATCACAGCTAGATTGATTTTATACTTGAACTGTCACATACAGTCATTCTTTTTATGCACAGTTTTCTTATTTCATGTCTATAATACTCTGAGATTATACAGGGGAAAAAATTTGACATGATGACAGATGACTGATGAGAAGAAGTTGATATAGATGAAACCACAGTTTTGAGAAACATGACTGTGATTATATTCTGCTTCTAGGTCTGAGAGAGAAAATACTTTTGAGCTTGCAATGATTATGTTTTATGCACTCTATTTTAAGTATACATCTGCACTTTTTCTACTTCTCTCAAGCTGTATAAATATTATATGCTTTGCTTGCAGGTGAGCAAAGCCTTTCTCACAGATACTCTTCAGTTTGAACATATATCTCTGTATATCTGCATTCTCCTGATCTTCTATTCTCTCTTGATAGTCAATATGAAATGACCACAGCTGACACTTGAAGACAATCAACTGCATTCACTTCAAGACCTGATTGAACTCACTTTCTCAGCAGATTCTACAGCAAATGCTGGAGTTCAGATGTCACATCATAGTTGAAAATGATTATCATCACATCAGGTCAATGTTCAGAGAAGATGTTGACAGAGACAATGTCTCTTTCATAAAATTGTTAAATACACAGATGAAAATGAGGCATAGATTTATATTCTAATTAATATTCACAGTCAATACTTTATCTTGAATACTGATTCAAGTGATACATGGCCATCTTCAGAAGAACAGATTGTACAGCTTCAATTTTAGTCTGAAAGCTTCATTTACAACTGACAATGAGCAGAAGAAGCACTATTCTCATACAGTTCACAAGACATATAAAGATTATCAAGCATCATCTAAAAAGAGGTACAGATGAAGAGAGACTCTCTTCAGAAAGAGTGTAGAGTACAGTGATAAATGCAGTGCTGATGTCTATGTCATCATTTATATAAACAATTGATATCTTACTCTATATACAAATGAAAATCCGTCATCATCAGTGAAGCAAACTGTATGACTCTTGAATTCAGTTTAAGTGCTTTTACTGACCTACAACAGGTGTATTACTACTCTCTCTCAATTTACAAGATATCTGAAAATTATCAACATCAGATTAGATGACAGCCTGTAACTTTTTACAGTTCAGAAAGAAAAGATGCTTATTCTTGAACATACCTAGTTTTAGAACAAATTTAATTCCGTTTTCACTTCTTATAGAATAGTCTTATTATTAGAAAGAGAGAAGTACCTGCTAATAACTTAGAAGAAGCTACTGCTAAAAAGATATAACTGTCAGAAAGAAGTTTAGCAAGAGATGAAATATATAAAAGATTATAAATAAAGAAAATTTCAACAATCTAGAAAACATAGTTTGAAAGTTTCAGAAATGAAGTTATCTGAATGCTCAGAATATAGCTTTTCATAACTCTTCTATATTGCAGAAATAATTTTCATCTCTGCTTCACTGAGTCAGCCTCTGATCTCTTGATCTTACAAGTTTGAGCTGTCTGAGCTCTCATGATGAAGGTGTAGTGTTGAATGATTTGCAAAGCTGAGTGTTCTTTGTGAGGAGAAAAGAGAAGATGAAGTGATGAAAGTAAAGTGAAAAGAGAGTTGACTTTATATGCCTCAGACTCTCTGATCTATACTAATATTTCTCTCTAGAGATGAATTTGAAGTGATTATGAGAAACTGCACCACTCTTCAGGTTCCAGTTGATGTATAACTAGAGATGATTTACAAAATTTGACTAACTTTCATCAATTATTGAATCACAACAGAAAATTAAATGAGGCGGATCTCATTGAGATTCAGTGTTATAATAAGCAGTGTTGTCATCAGATACAATTACTGATAGAGAAACATGAAGAAGAAAGAAAGAACAAAGTGCATTAGTTCTCACAGATAGAATACCTGATGAACAATCTTTACAAACATAAGAGCCGGGGAGAATGTGCAGAAATCTGTCCCAGTCCGCCTGCTGAGAAGGTAGACTCCGAATTAACATCTCATCAAGTAAAACATCAGAGAGTCTCTCAGATTGATTATTCACATTAAATATTTCATTATAAACATAAAACTGTCATTGAACATAATTATTGAGAGATAGAACAGAGTAAACTAATAGATTAATTCCTCACTCACAAACAATCTTCATAAACATGAAACAAACATGGTAGCTAGAGTAGAAGAAGAATTAGATTAAATCACATATTAGAGAATCTCACTACTTGCCTGTTCATATCAAATAAGACTGAGAAGTGAATTACATACTTCTGAGATCATGATATTCTAATTGTACATGATCTTGAGATACTCTGTGTAATTAAATGCATGAGTGAATTTCTTGTTCAATTTCACAGTCTGCTTCAGATAAGTATAAGACACATAATCTTTACTAACAGTGATAAGTGCATGAGTGATCATAATCAGGTTTCTGATCTGAAGATGAATATACAGTTAGAGATGAGATATGAATGATAAGTGTTTCATTATATATCTCTCAGACACTGAGATTCAAATTCTTCAATTTATACAGCTTATCACTGAACAGCTGTGAGCTTCTCTTATATATACATAACTTTGAAAGGAAACTTCTTCAGACATCTTTCTGAAATTCTCAGCTCAAAGTCTCATACTTCAGCTTATAATGAATTCTACTCAGAATAGCATTGTCAAACTCATTGACATAGTTTATAGTGAGAAACAAAACTCTCTTAAAATATTCAAGTTTATGAAGAAAGACTATCACAGAATAATTATGAACTCTGCTGACAGAGTACTTATGTAAAAAGACATTGACTTTGTTCATAAGAAGTATAGTGTTGAAATGACTAGTGATCTTAAATATATTGAAAACAGAATTCTTTAAGCATCTATCTCTGATTAATTCATCTGCAGATATCTAAAATGTAATATTAATCTTTGACTCTTACTCAGATGAATTAGAGATATACTTTGTAAAGAGAATGCTGTAAGTGCTCTGTCAATATCTCTGCAGTGAAAGTCTTTCTGAGATCTGAATGTTCACTGATATTAAAGTCAGAGTGCTTCATTCACTAAGTCAGAATGCATGCACTTACTATAGAAGTATATTAAGGTCATACTCTTTATCAGTAACAAAGTCATCAAAGAGAATACTAGATATCAAATCTAATTAAGTTCTTATTAGAGCTAAGAGTATGTCTCTTTACTGACTCAGAATCTTGAGATTTTTAAAGAATGCAGATACTTATTTAACTTAATTGAGATTGATAACAGCAAACTTCACTGAAATTAAAGATTAGTGAGAACATCAGTTAAAAGCCAGTTTCACTTACTTCAGATATTCTCATTAAAACAGAACTCTAAAACTGTTGAATAATAAATAAGAAAGTTAACATTCTTCATTTCAGATAAATTCATCTTATTACTTTTCATCTACTCTCTCATCTACTGATTCTGATTGTTAAAAAACACTGAAATGTTAACATGAGTGATACTGTTATTATTTATATAGAAGTCATTTCACTAATTAATCTACAGTCTGATATAGTTCAGATTCATCTGATAAAAGAAGACTGAGTTGATTATAACATGACTATTAATACAGATCTGAATAATTTCTTCTCATACTTTGAAAAAAGTATAACTGCAGTAGTAATGAATGTACTGACTCTTTAAGCTGTAAAATTTTCAACTGAAGTCAATGATAGATATTATAATATCTGATTTATTAAGATGATAATTAAGAGAGAAGATCTTGAGAGTGTGAATAAGTCTGAGTCTGTGAAACCTGACAATCTTCAGCTGAGTATCAACTTCACTGAATATCTCACTGTTAAAGTTCAGATAGTGATAATTTAAACTAAAGTATTTAATTCTGTTCATTTTCATTTTCTCTTCTTCAGCATTGAATATAATACATTGCAGCTTGTCAGTTCTCAGACAGATACTATATACAAAGATCTCTGGCTTGAAAATAGTTCAGAGCAGGTTGTATATAATCTCTTTCTTTTTCAGAAGTGATGAAAGGCTCTGAGTTGTGAAGACATAAGTTTTCTTAATATACTCAATGAGCAGATTCACATGCTTTGAATATGAGTCTGCATGATTTCATCTTTTCTTGATAATGTACTTTTCAAGATTGAGAAGAAAGTTGTATAGAAAGTTCTGCTCAATCTGATACTGAGTTAATGATTACTTCAATGAAATTGAGTAGAAGGGTGAAATAATACTGAAGACTTATCCTCACACAAGCTGATAGCTCTGACATTTTTCACAATTTCTCGCAGCACATCAAGCAACGCCTCTGACTTAATATCAACAAAGGCCTTAGTTTCCTTGGTCATCCTGTCTGATATGCTGTTAGTAATCAAGTGTGAGAGTTGAGAATATATTTCTTACCAAGCTGGTTCCGGACAACAAATATATACTGGTCAAGATCATCGATTGTCTTGTCCTCTCTCATGGAGTCCACAATCTTATACTTGGACTTGTCCTTGTCCCACCTAGCTGCCAGTGAGCATAAAAGGAATGAAGACACTGAATGATGGGATGTACACTTCGTGGACCTCCTTATATTCGAGCTTTGATGCTCGAGCTTTCCCCTCGTTGCCTTCTTTGTTCTTGTTTGCCTCCAGTTTGGTAGAATCTGATGACTGCTTGGCTTGACGAAGAACATCCATGAAAAGTTCTCGCAGCTGTTCCATAGTAACGGGCTGCGGAGGGTTTGCGTGGCTACAGCTACCTGGAGGTGTTTGGGGGTGAAGGGGTGAAGAGGGAGGAGCTTTGATGCCGTTAGACTTTGTGGTTTTGGACATTGTAGCGAAAACGTGTAATGGCTCGCGGGGATTGGAATAGGGAAATAGTTTTGCTCAGTTTTCTTGATTGCCTCAGGATTTCAGAGGGAATCGTGCCTCCTTATATGCCATTCTGTCAACACTCCTGGCACCTATTCTTTCGTCGTCTTCCCCTTCCGCTGGACCATGTGGACACGGGAGGAGATGGCCGTTGCTCTCCCATTTTAGGGATGCATGAAACTGTACCGCAGGACACATGGTCTCAACCTTGTCAACGCGATGTCGATCCGAGAGGCTGTCAGAGAAAGCCTGCCGTATTCTGCTCTGCGTAGCGAATCCACACCCATTTAGACCCCTGGTTTGGACACAAAGCATGCAGGCTCATCATCATGAGCTCCACGGCTCACTATGCATGAAATTAGACCATCAATTGAGAAAAGACGTTGTCATTGCCATGTAAGGCGCCGAAAGCTATGACAACAGATTGAAGCTGTGCCGCACCCCATTGGCGAACAGTCGGCCAGAAAGGTTGACTTGTAAAGGCAGTGTCCATGTTGGCGAAAGCGGTATTGTTCCCGATACCACAGAATCCTTTAAATATAGTTTAAATTTTTTGTCAATATTTCAACACTTTTTCAGTAATATTTTGATGACTCTGATTTGAAAATTTTGCTGATGTAGTCTAAATTTGTATTAAAAATATTTCCGATGGACACCCCAGCCTTCGCAAGGTGGCAGCTTCTCTTATTTGATTTGTTTCCTTGCCTTTAACACCATTGCGATGTTGAATCGCATTCAACACATCACTCGGCGGATCGAGCGCACTCTGCATAGCAACAAGGACAAGTAGGCTGTTTAGTTGCCAAATCATGCTGTAAGCAGGTCCGGAAGAACACTGCTACTTCTGAGTATTGTTCATTATCTATATGCTGATATTTTTGTGTATTTTCAACTCTTTTTATTTGACATAAATATGACAAATATCGGCATGAGAGGCTAGCAGCTGCCGCATCTGGTCACTTGACAGCCCAGGTGCGGGGAATTTCCATGCGTTAACATTTCTCGCCTACCACACTCGGCCTCTTTTTTGACTCATTTTCAGCTTCTTTTCGACCCTTTCTTGACGCATTATCCAACTCACACCGACTAATATATGGCTCCTTTGTCGATTGATGGTGCTATCTCCTCTCTTGCCAATGCGTCGAGAAAAATTCAACGTCGCAACAGTGTCAAAATCCCTGAAGCAAAGCGAATTGAGGAGGCTCTTGACCTATTATGAAGTGGGAAACTCACAGATGGCAAGGGGGCAAAGCGTCGAAAAATTTATCTGGAGTTTCTACAGAAAGTCCTGCAGGTCAACAGCGCTTCCATGATTATCCTCTGTGTTGTTGGGCTTGAATTATCTGTGATTTCCATTGCAAAGAAGGATGTGAGGCTTAACTTGCCGTATGTGATAAAAGATGTGGCTGGACTCGACAATTCTGTCTTGCACCGACTTGCGAATCAGTATTTTAACAGCGACAACTCTGCACCCCATCCACAAATTGAGACAGGCTCTCAAGCTGCGTTGATGGGCTCTCCCGAGTATCATGAACAGAACCCACAGGAGACACATCAAGGTAGGCATATACCTCTCTGCTACTAGATATTCATGAGGGTTGACATAAATGCAGCAGATCCATCTCCTCGAACTGAGCAGCTTTCAATCCAACAAACAGATAGGCGTATGTGAAAGCTCTTCACTCTATTCCGGATGTTGCTAATGATGTCTATATAGAGATTGATTATAGATGTTCTGCAGCACAAGTCAGCGAAATGCCACAGATCGGCGACCTCCTCTTTGTCGCAGTCCAAAACAGTAACCAGTGGATATGGGAGCGGGCGGTAGGAGGAACGGCCAGAAAAACAACAGATTGCTTGAATGTCTTAGTCCCTGAAAACCGAAACCAGGACATCACAATAACCTTGCTCGTGGGTCATGAAAAAGGTCTAGAGTTGATTGAGAGACTTAAACTAGCATCTATGTGAATTTCACAGTTGCGCCTATTACGCGAACTTTAAAACCAGCGGGTACATCACTTGTCCCATTTTCCGCGACGTTATTGTGTTGCCAATATGAAGGGGAGTTCATATCCACTTTTGAATCATAGATAATGATGGATTTTCCCCTTCCTGTGATATTCCTGGAAAAATCCACGGCTTCAAAAAGCTTTACATCTATGTATTCCTCGACCCCAGAAAGTGCTTCACATCCAACCTACACGCAAGCCATATATTCAATTTCAGCTCTGAATACACATTTGCGAATGCCAGATGGTGTTGACGTACCTCCTTAGACATAGCTGATAGCAAAAATTCGCGTTTAATATACATGGTCGAGACCATATATTGAGAAGTTTTTGATAGTTCGATAACATAAAGAGGCAGTTGATAGAGCTCGATTTGTAGATAGATGTTGGCGCGAAATGAGACTAACGTGACTTAGTTTTATTCCAAATAAAAGGGGGTGGCAATCCGTACCTCTTAAAAGAACCGCTTAATAGAAGCAAAAACTTCTGAGGAGAGCTGAACAGGTTTGCTGAGATTTGGATGAGGGCTCACTGGAAGGTCTCCAAATTATATGGTCAGAGGCTGAGATGGCTACCATTCAGAGAAGCCAGAATACTGGATGGCTTCTGTTTCCTCAGAATAGAAGGGGAATGGAAAGCATTCGGCCTAATGACGAAATGTCGGAATCTAAGATTTTCCATCCTGTGAACCTCAAACCGTCGTCGGGCAGCAAGGCCTTTCACGGGCCACATTGACGGTGGTAGGTGCGTACCACAGCCCAATTTCAGTTAAGGGAAGCATTCTGGTTAGCTCGTGACCACACCTACGTTGCTTCGAACATGTTTGAGAAGGCTGAGTGCATAATGACCGAACCCCCTCAACAGAGGCAGTATAACCGCAACGACAGAATACCGTCAAATTATCGCCTAATTTTATTACAGAAAGGATCAAAAAAATATCGAAAAATTTCATTCCAAGCTGCTGGGGAGAATCTATTGAACTTGGCCGGCCTCTGCTTCCGGCCAAGCTTTCACCTTTGATAACTGAGTATCTTTTTACTGAGGCCCTAGTTCAAAATCCCCTCAGCCGATTCCACCACATTTCAAGGTGCAACAAGATACGAGCGCAACAAAATTCCGATGCACTCCATCCAGCCCGAGGGGGATCTGTATTCCCACTCCCATTGTCCCTTTTGAGACACAGCATGCTGCCTGCTCTCATGATTGAAGATCCTAGGCCTCTCCGAAAGGCAGCAATGCGTGAGTCGGAACTGAATGAATCTTACCTTTCTGCATAATTTAGTTTGTCTGGGTAGTTTGGGCATTAGTAGGGACATACTGGCATAATCGTCAGCAGAGGAACAGGACCTGTCTATTCCTATTCCAGCCGCACGAAATCGCTGGTCGCGCCAGCTCCACAATCCACTTTCGGATCCCTCTAGCAGCGCGTGCTACCATTGGCGACTCTTGTGAGCTTGCTATGGTTGCAAGTGAAGCGGTGGCAACGCCGAAATTTGAGCGTTCACAGAAATTACCAGGACAAGGGGGGGTGAATAGGGGATCATTTATTGACTGACTGACACTTTTGGGAAGGGTAACCCCAGGTGGCAGTGCTAATTTTAGTTTGCCAAGACACTAGCGCTTCTCTCCCGAATCGGCCGCTTGTACACGATATCACGTGCTACAGTAGCACTCATCCAGGACTGCCCAACAACAATCATTTCTGGATAAGCTTGTGAAATAATTCTGCGATCCTCGCGGCACTCGATTATAAGAACTTCTGCTCCTACTGTCCTCGGTGCATACTGCACTATAGAGAAACCAAAAAGTTGTGATTCATTGCTATATGCCTTGTTCAGCGACCTTCAGCCCATCTCACAAGCGTCAGCATCCTTTATCACTTTGCAACACTTTGTGATATCAGCTGAAAAGACAGAAGCTCAGTGAGTCAGCATCAGTGTATTGAGATAACCTGTCAAAGATTTGATTAACCAAAGAAGTACTAAAAGAGCTGAACCGAAGAAACAGTCACCTGAGACCAACCCAGAAACATCATAGGCCTATCACTCAACAATTTCTCACTGAGCTAAACAAGGGCTGTGAACCTGTTCAGTTTGCTCCTGACTTTCTCCATGATTGTGCCCCCAGTTGTTTAAAACAGATAAAGGGGATTTCCAGACTGAGAGAACCTGACCTGTCCAACCTTAGAAATGTATGTAACTACAAATCCACGCACACACATCCGTGCTTACAATTTTAACCCAGTATCCCAAACCCGAAAATTTCCGCGATCAACCGATGAACTCAAACAAATCAAGGTCTTATAGTAGAAAGCAGCGCGCGGAATCTCCTCCATCATCACAAACTGGTGATATCAAAGGCACCACAAGAACCACAAGCACCACAGCCTATAGTCAGAACTTCCAGCAGAACCTAATCAATCATGGAGTCTATCCACCGGAATATAGGTATTCAGACCATTGCAAACCATCAAAACCGAGTAACTGGACAGAGATCAATAAAAGACTAGCACAACCAAGAGCTTCACTTTCACCCTCAAAGCTTTCTGAAGATTGCTTTGAAGGCTTCCGAGAAGCAGACACATATGCATCTAAGGAGAAACCAGTTACAAATTCAGTTGTACCCATTCTTGATGACAATGTTGAAGACCCTAAATGTGTTGGAGGGGATTACCTCTTTGAGAATCTTGCTCCTTTGACTGATGGCATGCTGGCTCAGGCCAAACCAGATCACTTCTACAGCGCGCGTCCTGAACAGCTTGATTGTCAAATCTGCAACGAACTTAGTGACCATATCATTCCATCAACACAGGATGACCTTCCAATGGTACCAAACTTCTTTTTGGAAGCAAAAGGCCCCGATGAATCCTTGGCTGTGGCTACATGGCAGGCTTGTTATGATGGCGCACTAGAAGCTCGGGGTATGCACACTCTCCAGTCATACCAACAAGACAGATCAAGATCAACTTACGACAACAGTGCTTACACTCTTATGTCGATTTATCATGGCGGTACACTGAAGCTGTACACAACTCATCTCACTGAGCCCGAAGGCCCAGGCCATTGCCCTGAGTATATTATGACCCAACTCAATACTTGGGGCATGACTGGGAACTTGGAAACGTTTCAGCAAGGAGCATGCGCATATCGAAATGCTCGGGACTGGGCAAAGGAAAAGAGGGACGAATTTATTAGGACAGCAAATGAAACGCACTCAAAGGCTCAATCTCAGCTTCTTCATTTGACATCTCAGAGCCAGACGGCTTCCGAGGCAGCTCCTACCGTGAACGACTCTGATGTATCGATGTTGTCTGAGTATTCGAATGCGCAATGGAGCTTTGCAGCTACAACTGAAGAAGGGGAAGAAGAGATTCTAAACAGAAATTCCAAGAAGCCGAGAGTTAGTTCCATTGGTCAAGGGGAGGGCTCGTAGTTATCCAGTTGTGTTTTGCAACGGTGTCTAACATATCGGAACTGCCGCCAGTGGTTGCTGCAAGAATGTGATAAGTGTGACCTGATGATGAAAACGAATCGCCGTCGATTGAGATATCAAGGGAAATGTGCCAAGATCTGATTGAACATGCTATGGAAAGCGAACAGCAGCGGATTGGTCTCTTAAGTAGATGGCAAGGAGAAGTGAGCGGCATACAAATTCACGAGGAGTGTCTATGACATATGGATGCCAACTCATCTAAAAAGAATCTGCTCAGCGATTGATCAGATTCCCCCTAACATGGAGTTTGATATATCGCAATCTGAACTTGACTTCTCCCAACAATCCAACACTGAATCGGTACCCCTGGAAGAGGACAACAGTCAGTCAAGCCAGCTAGGCTATAATGACTCAGCAGGTGTTACCCCTACCAGCTCTTTCACTGAGCAAACGCAAGTATTCAAAAAGCCGAGGAAGAAACATTTGGCCGAATAAGACTTCTGTTGAAGACTGTCCCTATCGAAGAGCCTCTTGCTGAAGAGTGTCCCGTCGAAGACAATATATGCCAATGCCTTATGGCAAGATTGTCCATCGATGCCAACACGTAATGGGCTGCTGGACGACAGGGCTTCAGATTTCTGTTGGCAAAATATTACAAATATTATATAATTTATTGTGTTTTGAAATCTGTCTAGATACAATTCAACCGCATCAGTAAATTTGTTGAATATCTGTTCCAGAAGGAACGTTTGTCGCGATTAAGTTAGAACGAGGATGCACGTGATCCATGGTAGCGCGCCCAGGCATACAAAAATAGGAGCCATGCAGTTACTAATCACCTTTGGCGATTGTCATTGGTTTGGGCAAACTGAAAGCCTCGCGATTTCCCCACGCGTCCTATGAAATATTAATAACCTGCCACTGAACGAAAAGAAAATGACCTGTACCTTGTGAAGACTGAATAAAGCGTACATCTTGATGAAGCAATGAACATAACCGAAGAGGGCCGAGACTGGGAATAAGAGGCAATCTAATGATTGCCGGCGATAGTGGCCAGAAAGCTTGATGAACTTGGTGAAAATCATCCAAATAAGAAGCACTCCCAACCACCAAGTGTGTAATGTTGGATTCGACATGATCATTGTGTGACATAACCAGATTAGGCAGGTGTCAGTTAAGAGAGCTAATTGCGATATGATTGTGAGAAACACTGCATAAGTGCTCCATGGATGCCTCCTGGGATAAAAGTCAGCTTTTGAAGATCTACGAAGGGAGAGGGAAGAGTCTCACCATCAGACAGCCCGGTCAATAAACAAGCTGCACAGATTACTTCACCAGTTGCTTCTGAACCATCACACACATTGTTTGAGGAACTTCGAGCTCTCCTCTAGTGTCGTGAGAACCTCGGCATCGGGATGGGATTGAAAGTAGGTTTTGATTCTGTGAGTGACCATCCAGCACATCAGGAAGTTGTCGTCATCCGCGTTGAGCGATTTGCCAAACCAGGTCTCATTGACAAAAGTTTCCATGCAGGATTGGAGGATCTCCGTGCGATAGGCAACCGTTCAGCCGGAGAGGCAGGGAACACCTCCATCCATATATGTGGTCGTGGTACAGTCGAAGTTTCTTCGCTCTAGATACAATGCGCCCAGGAACCACCAGATGTACTGGAAGGAGATCCTTGGATTGTTAGGTGTCTGCACACGCTGACATGTGGCCACACCCCCCATGCAAGGATCCTCGAACGGAGCAAGAATCCATGGCACAAGGCATGGAGGCCAAAGAACGTCGCCATCTGCGAGGATAACAATATCTGTGTGAACTCTCTCGACTGCAATTGCAATCTGATGACTTTTCTTTGGTCTGGAAACACTTACCACTTCCACTTTAGATCTGTGATTCTGCACTGACGTTGCTATAATCTCGGCTTTCTCTCGATTTTCATCAATGGTTGACAGTATGATTCAATGAGGTGCATTCTTCAGGATTGACTCCAGAGTATTAACCAACTGTTCTCCCGAGCCTTCTAGGGTAGGTATGATAACTGTAATGTTGTTGGCAGTGAAAGACGGGTGATGATCCGGTGGACGCATTGGTTTATACCGGGCAAATGCGATCAGATTTCCGACAAGACGAATGTATCAATAGGCACTTTGACATCCATTAGCGAGAGTGACCGTCAAGGATGTAGGGAAGCAGAACAAACAACAGCAGGCAAAATTTCACCGCTGGAGAATAACTCCGGGTGTCCGAATCCATGAGAGAGAAGAGATGGAAGACTTTCCATGAAGGAATCAGAGCAGAGGTCAGTCAGAAAAGCAGACCCAAAGGCATATCTTTATACTTCGCTGCCCTATAAGATTTCCCAATCACATCTCCGGTACAGCTTGCGCAGGATCAATAATGCCATTATATAATGAACACTACCGACTAGGGATATGAGAGATTATATTGGGCTCCTAGGACAGAAAAATGTTATGCATGCAATTCAATCCATGCCCCAGAATTTCGCATGCCGGCTAGTGTTGTGTCCGATGTATGTGCAGTAGCGCGGGGCATCTGTGGCCCCGAGAGGTTGGAGATGGCATACAATACATCTAGAACAAGCCAGCTCTATTTCCTGGATGTTCAAATTGATCTAAGGCCTAGTTCCACTGGCCTTGAAGGAAAGTAGGACTTCTTATCCGGGGGTCGCGATGCTATGCTAATGGTCTATAGTGCGCCCTCTGCGATTTCTGCAAAGAACTAGAAGGGAATTGATAGGTTCAAATATGCATTCTTCTCTACTCTTTCGCCTTCGGCTTTTGCCCGTATATCACATATAATTCGCGGTATATGTGAAGTTCCTCTCTTTTCAGATCATTTCTCACTTGCACCAGATATACTTGCAACTCATCCATTGACCATTGAAGGCCCCGAGTGAAAACCTGAAGTGAAAATGCTTCTAGTCCTTTCAGGATATCCTGACAAGCAAAACTGCCCAACAGCTTCAATTTATTGCATTCTGGCCATGGCCCTATTGGAATCTGCTTCACTTTAGCAATGAGTCTTCATCAAGTGTACGAAGCTTGACATACCTTGAATCTTTGAATTTGGATATTGACAAAGCCAGCTTCTCCCATCCCCTGTGTGCAGAGAGTTGCTCTGCAGAAAGGCTTCAACAGCTTATTTCGGCCCTCTATGATATGCTCTTGCCATTCAAGTGCGTGTACAGCTTTTTTATGCGTCTCATCATCTGAGAAGAAGCCATGCTCAAGTGATTTGAGTTCAAAGTATCCACCCGGTTTTAAATGCCTGAAAGTTCCTCTGCACAGTTCTTTGCAGTTGAAGATTGAACCATCCAACTCACACCCATGGATGAGATCAAATTCGTATGACAATTCCCATTTCTCAAAATTATCAATCTCAAAAATGCAATTTGATGGAACACTGGAATAAATCATAAGCCAGAGGATATATTTTGTAGAGTGGGTAACACTTCTTACAGAGTAGGTTGGATTGGGCTCAAGTCATTTCCTCAAACCACTGTGCTGGGATATTTGCTGCCCGTAATGGTTAGTCACTCAAATAGATACCCATGGACATCGGCTTCTGATTTACGCACTCAGCACATTCAATTGCCCAGATACCTGTTCCCATTCCCATATCAAGAATATGGTGAGGGCTACCACTTATGGAAGCAAGAAATAGTTCACTCAAGGTCTCTTCATATATCCGGTGCATCTGTGTCCTGGTCAGATCTTATGCAATGAGCATCAGGCATAATCATTTACCATGTCCATCCAATCTTTCTCCGGCTCATCATTCAGCTATCAAGAAGTTAATAAACATGATTCTCCACCATAAGGGGAGAGGACTTACCAAAAGGTATTTCCCTTCACAAAATGCATGATATGTTCGGCCATGCTGCTTATTTTAGCTTGTGCGGGCCAAGTCAGTTTTGGGTTCCCTCTTACCAGAGCCCTGAGATTGTTAGCTGGGATAGTCATTTTGGGTATGAAACAAGGTCCTTACAGATAATCAGTGACACTTGGTGTGAGACAAAATAAGCCATCTTCAAATTCAGAGTGGTAGTCGCTGGTACTGCTCATCTCCTCCTCTTCCTCGTCTTCCTCCTCCTCCTCCTCCTCCTCCTCCTCCTCTTCCTCCTCCTCCTCCTCCTCCTCCTCTTCCTCCTCTTCCTCCTCCTCCCCTTCTTCCTCTATATTCTCTATCTCGTTCCCAACTTCGCCCGCCCCCCTTCCCCTCTCTCCCTCCGTCTCTACGCCATGAGAATGGTCCGTGGAAGGTAGTATTTCTCTTGCTGTCCCAGGTCGACTAGGCAATTTGACAGCCATACCGAAGAAAAGGAGAGAGATAAACATAGCTTCCAATGTTGCTGATGTTCGGGGGACGGCTTCCCCCTATATGTATACCTTTGGGGAATTAAGACTATAGACATCGTTTGTCAATGGATAGCGACGACAACAGCGAGCCTATTGAAACTGAGAAAAATAATCTTTAGCGCCTCCATTAACTCAAATTTGGTCACACATCTTGCTGCTAATATTAATAATTCAATCAGTTAGAAAAGGAAGTGTGAAAATTGTACTCGCACATGGAAAGGACATTTGAGCATGTTCTACGTTCAGCCTAGAAAAACAGAAAAAGGGATATAAACGGATCTGTTTTGACATTTCCAAACAGCTCTGGCGAGATATATCATTTAACACTAAATTAATTGGTGTCGATGCATCTGCGGAAGATCCACAACCCGTTTTTCGCTACTGCTAGGCTTAGGACTGTGGGCTTTCTTACTGTCCAACATCACCTTGAGTGATCGATAATTTATAGTAATTGATTTCTTGGTGAGACAGAACGAAAAGGCAAAGGAAAGACATGGTACTGAATAGTATAATCCAGCCGCGAGGCTCACTCCTTTGTTGTGAATTGCTCTTGAGCTCCTCTAACAGCACTAGTAGAGTCATCATGTCTCCATAGATAGTTCTGAATATCCGCCGGGCTATACTGGCGATCGGGAACTCGCTTGGCGAACTCAGCAGCCATTTCTGCAGGATTGGTGTGGCCTTCGTGGATGTACATATGCTGGAAAATCAATTGTATTTGCTCCGTTGACGCCAGTGTAAATTTCACTTCCTTGTCCACACATCCTGGGCGGATAAGGGCCGCATCAAGTTGATCTCGGCAGTTTGTGGTCATGACCAAGACTCTCCCATCAGAGGATGAGACGCCATCAATCGCGTTCAAGAGGCCAGAGAGTGATACTTGGTTGTTTTGCCTCACACTGTCCTCCTGCTGTAGAGCTCGCGTTTCCTTGCAGTTGATTCCAGCACTGTCAATATCTTCAATGAGGAGGATACAACGGCGCGGTAGATGGCTACAGAGCCACTGGAGTTCATCATCGCTCATGTTTTGACCTGTCAGGCTCAATGTGTAAATGTCCAGACTGAATTTACCCGCCAAAGCAAGTGCAAGGCTGGTTTTCCCAGTCCCAGGGGGCCCATTGAATAGGTAACCACAGCGGTACGGCCTTTCTGTTTTCACATACACTGACTGAGCATTCAAGAAACTGCACATGTCATTGCAAACTTCTTCCTTTTGTCCCTCTGGCAGGGAGATACTGTCGAGCGACTGACAACTCATGCTTTTGACAGATTGCCACAGAATCTTAGTCTGACAGGCATGCTTTTCTCCCAGGCTGAAAATTGCAATGTGGGATTTGTTCTTGGAGATGTGGCATGACCTGGCTTCTGCAAGTAATCCTTCAATTGGCTTGCAGAACCAGCCTAAAACTCGCAGGCTGTAGTGCTCCTCAGAGTTGAACTCAAAGCTTCTTTTCATCCACTGAAACTGAAATATTGAACCCCTGAATAGGAATAAACAAATTCTGTTGGGCTGAAATTGATATTCCTGCAATGCTCTGATGGTTTTCCAGTCCCACTCTGTCTTCTCAGGCACGTCCTCTCCACTCCATTCCTCACTTCTAACCCTCTGAGACAGGTACCCGATAACCCAGGATTCTAGAAAGATGGTTAGATGTTCGTGCTCCTCACTACGCGGTTCGATTTCAACCTCCACAGCACAGAATTTCCAGATTCCATCATATACCCAGATACAGACATAAACAAATGCACATCCGACAATCAGGACATCAGACAGAAGGCTCAGGTTGAAAGCTCTGTGAAATGTGTCAATAAATATGAATCCAGGGAATATGGTATTCAAAAGAGAACCAACAAGGCTTGATACTTGGTCCATGATATTTTTGACAAGTATGAAAGCAATGGCAGGTTGGGCAGGGTCGTAGAGGGAAAAAAAGGTCAAATGAAAAACACACTGAGAGATGAAGGGCTGTACCAGGGAACTGAGAAATTATATACAACACTGACACCAATCGCAGCATTCATGTATGTACCTCCACAAGTCCGTCCATAATCCAATCACAAAGCTCATAGTGACGGCAGAACCAACTCTCCAATCATACATGCACTCCCCCCCGAAAGATTGTCTCTTGTTTTCCCACCATAAGATCCGCCCAGGCCACATATTCAGAGCTTCAGATGGGATAGTTATGGAGTGAGTATGTGATTCGGAAAAAGAGAGCGTAACAGTGCAAGGAAAAGTAGTCTTTTCACCAGAGATATGCAGGTGGCCATTACTAAATGAGTACAACCGGATGTATCGCATTACATCCCTGATATAACCAGCCTCAAACGCCATGGCAACCCCCGCCCACGATCTCATAAGATCGGATAGTGAGGCTGGGAGTAACTTGCCAGTGCCTGCACTGACAAAGTAGCTATCTCCACGCTTTAAAAGTTGGAGAACTGGGGTTGAAGCCTGGTTCTGTTAGCGAAAACTACCACATACAGGGGAGGACATGTACCGTTGGCATGATCTCAAAACTAGAGGATTTTACAGGTGCTCCCTGCAAGCTGGCAACAGTGCTCCGCTGAACTGTGTGCTCAACTTTGATTGAATATTTTTTTTTAGTTCGGATGATGATTGTCATGTGCATTTTTCTGCTTCTACGTTAGTGACTTCCTAGCAAAGACAAGTAAAAGAAGGTTGCCAATGTACACTGAGCAGGTTGGTTCAAACTCAGACTGAAAGACTCATATGGCAAAGGAATAATATGTCAACCAACTTTGTATGATAATAGTAAGCACGCCCTTCGCATGGAACGATGGGAGCAAAATTTCTCCTTGCGTGTAAGACAATAATCCGAGTGCGAACCAACATGGATGAGCAGCCCGTATTCAAACAAGGCAACGAGCGAGCGGTAAAGCATCTCTTATAGTCAAAAGCATTGAGGTGCAAAGTTTGGCCTCAATTAGTATCAAGGTAGTGATCCCTTGCATGAGAATAGCACAGACTCAGGTTGGGTTTGTATATCGCACTCGCGCCCCCAGGTGATCAACACAAGTTTCCCCGTGCCCTCAACACAGCCTGATACCCCTGGCTGCACTTTGCATACTCCTGATCTTTTCCGAGGCATCCCATACTGCAATGGCATAGATAGTCTAGGTGATGGTACACCAGCGGCAATCAACCACTGTCCTCATTGAGCGAAGGAAAATCCAAAAAGTCTCATTTTCAGGCTCAATATCACTCTGGCTGGGGGTCTAGGCCATCCTTGCACCCTCGCATGCACGGCGCAGCTTTGGCGAGGAGAAACCGAGAAATCGAGAAGTGTTGGCAATGCTGTAAAGGTCAAAGCAACGATCACGCAATGTCAAGTAGTTGTGAGTCTGGTGGCGCGCTAAAGTTCTACGGTAACTTGCCGCCGCCTTTTTCCTGATCGGAAGCTAACTGAAGGCAGGTTCTCGACAGCCCACTGAAAACAAAGCTCTCAGAACTTGGAGATATTGTCTGCGATTTAGGGGAGAAGGTATGTTGCAGGTCAATTTCTATTTCTTTCTTCCAACTTACATATTCTAGGACATTGGAAAATTTCTGAAGACTATATGCGATTCCCCGGATGACACAACATCATTCTTCAAAGCTGTTACTACAGCAATCCGCCGCCAGAATACACGCAAGCCCACACGACATGAATTCTTTCAAAGTTTCACGTTAAAAAAGCAAGCCTTATCTGATGAACAGGTGTCCTCACTTGCAACTATCACTAAGAATTGGGAGCTTGATGATAACAAGTTAGAAGAGCTCGAAAAGTCGGCAGTGCATTGAATATCGGAACCTGGAACTTTTTTTGACTCAGAAACGACAGAGTGTCCTGGATGGCATGAGCTTCTCGAATTCTGCTTTTACGATTCCCAGCAGATTGAGGACGTTAGTCCTGTACGGCGCGTGGTCAATTCCATCAAAGTTTTCGAATCGATTGAAGAAGAAGTGAGAGCCCAGTGTTCGGAATACAAGAAGAATCACCAAGAGTCGCTTGAACCCCAGGAGCCCACAAAGATACTCTCAAGAGTGTTAAATAGCGCCACGGAGAAGATCTGTTGTCAACTCCCGAAGGAAAAGATCAAAGAGCAACGCTCGAGGCTATATAAGCAATACTCCAGGGGCAAAAAATGGGCTCAAATCAAGCCCGGTTGCATGGTTCTTTCTCTCCAATCCACTTCTGTGAGAAGGTTAGTTATGCTGATAAAAGAGAGCAAATTCTTTCCAACTAAACAGACCACCTTAGGTTCGAATGGAGAAAATGGGCATCGATCAAAATCAGTGCGCTGAATGCATACATCGAACATTTGCACGCCTTCTCTATGCGGGATTCACTATCAATGGCATATATGCGAATTCATGAGGAATATGTCCGCCGCTCATCGCCTCAAAATCGGTCCACGAACTCCTCACAAGCAATTGATGGCTGGAGTGGAAAACAGAAGTGAGCTGTATCCTCCCTGAGATTACCTCCTGGCAAAAAAAGGCGCACACAAGCTTCCAGGGCACATGTTGGACCCTCGTCCAACTCTCCGAGCAATATTGAAAAGAATACCGATGACCATCGAGGGCCATCCAACAGATTTTGAATCAGACCTGTTTTTGAACCAAGCACCTCGACTATTACAGGCTTCAACGATCATCCTGCACAGCAAACGTCCGCCAACCACCTGGGAACCTCGAACCAAATAGAAAACAGACGCAGCACATCCTCAACTTACAGCTGTCCCAGTGGCTCAGGTGCTCGTGAGTGCCACAATGCTTCTTTCTCAAAGCAGGTGTGCAATGGTCGACAACTAAGTCCCATCAGGGAGCTTTCATTTGAAAAGCGAGAGGCGGCCCGAATGCTTCAACAAAAACAACTGCAACCACAGCAACCCATCAATAATAACAACTGAAGTGACAACCACCATTCAGCTTATGACCCTGCCTATTATTCGATGCAATCTGAACCGACCCTAGCGGGTGCACTCATACAGCAATTCCCCCAAGGTTACGGAGAATCCGTCAACCCGTCCGTTGAGGGAGACGTTTACCCAAACCCAGGTTACGGAGAATCCGTCAACCCGTCCGTCGAGAGAGATGTTTACTCAAACCCAGGTTACGGAGAATCTGTCAACCCGTCCGTTGAGGGAGACGTTTACCCAAACCCAGGTTACGGAGAATCCGTCAACCCGTCCGTCGAGGGAGACGTTTACCCAAACCCAGGTTACAGACAATCTGTCAACCCGTCCGTCGAGGGAGATGTTTACCCAAACCCGGGTTACGGAGAATATGTCAACCCATCCGTCAAGGGAGATGTTTACCCGATAATTTTTTTCTAGGAAATAGATTTACAATATCACGTTAATGAAGGATTCATGGTGGAAAATTCGAGTCCTGTAACTAGGCTTGCACAGACAGTTTAATTTATTGTCCCCAGCAGTAGATGCAACCATTTCAGCCATTGCTTATTCTACCTCAGTCCAACCGCCCGTACAACAGCGATTCATTCCAGCTTGCTCTCATTGGACATTGACGCGTCTTCTGGTACTGAGATAATGAGAAAGTCCAACTGAGCATCAACAACTTGATTACTTGTAAACCGAGTATATTTCCCTGGCTCAAAGCGTACGCCATGGATATCAACAGCTCCCAATAGCGGAAAAAAAAGATTGTCAAACCCCGGTCCTTTTAGAATCGTCGTATATCCAGAAATTCTGTAGAGGGTAAATTTGCAGCCCTAGCGCAAATAGTTAGCAACATCGCGAATGAGTCATGGGCCAGAGTGGTATCTACTTTGTCCAGTTTCAACTTGCTTAGCAGCGGATAGACCTTCTGAAATCTTGACATATCAACGCAATGCCACGTGTTTTTTCCCTGGGTGACCATTTCTGCCGCCCGAAACCACTCTGCTAACTCATCCAAATCTCTTTTAGCATCGCTATCAATTGTTGAAAGGAATTCGAATTCCCTTGTATCTTTTGATTCCGTGTCATCTTTATCGGAGGCCATGTTGATGATGATGATGATGCAAGATGGGTGTGGGGAGAACTGTTCGCTCTCTCAAATGAAAATATAAAGAGACTGTCTAATCAAAAACTTATTAATATATGCCTGAAGATGCTAAGCAGAATTATAACTCACATCCGTAACAAGGGATAGATAAGTTTGCGGCGATAGGACTGGAATAAAAAAAGAAAAGAAATAGAGAGAGAAAAGTTTGGCGGGGCATGTGGGACATCTCAAAATGACGCATTTATGCATGATGCAAGAGTAGTAGTTCGTTATGTAATCCAGCTTAATGATCATAGCGGAGAAGTCACACTTGATCGTGGTGCAAACTTCGGCCGGAAAAACAGCTCGGCGTTCAACATCTCTTCTTTTGCTACGACTACTCAGCCATGTCCAATTCCAACCGTTGGGCAGCTAATTCGCTGCCTTTCTTCCTCCAGTTGCTCCTGGGCCGGGGAAAGTATAGAGAACGTCAAAGACAAGGAAATCTCGGCGCTAAATCATGAAATTTCCAGGTCGAAAATGGAAATCCGTATGCTCGGAGTGGTGCATGAAGACCTGCGGCCTGCCAACATGTTATGGAACAATGAACTGGGCCGGATTCTGATCATAGACTTTGATCGGTCCGACATAGACCGGCGCCCGATGAAAAAGCGAGTTGGATCCTCGAAAAGGTCACTTCTTCAGATCAATGGCTGGACTGGACATATCTCCACGACAACAGGGTCAAACGTCCAAAGTAGCGCCTGAATGGGTTAAAGCGTTGAGATATTAGGGCTAGAAGATATATTTATGGTCCAAGCTCCTCATCAGATTCTATAGCACATCCGCTGCGCAACGCACTATCCTTGGAACGCCCAGGATGCGGTCTTCGACTTCACAACCTACCAGGCCCCCACAAACATGACTGTGGCAGACCTGATTAGACAACTATGCCCACAAGACGAAGCAACATTGGAGGGTGTTGTACGCAGGTGTTGCCGGATCACTCTGTCGAACCCATCTGCTTATACCTCATGCGTTAGATAGCTCAATTACCAAATATAAAGACTCTGCTCTCACCCGTTCTATCTTCCAGTGCCAGTCCCTGATTGCTTGTTCTGTTTGTTTTCCCTGCGCTTGATGGTGCTAGCGTCGGCTGCCTCGATCATGAGTCGCCGGTCCCTTTCTGAAATACCGGCAATCGCCTCTTGAGTTTCAATTAGCATCTTCAGGTGTTTTTTCAATTCTTCAGTTTGTTCTGCAGACGGGATCTGCACGGCGATTGGGATATCACCGCTAGAACTGCTGATGAAGGAAGGGACGTTTTCGACAGTATCTTGGTTAGCCGCATAGAAGGAGTATATCGAGCTCAATGTGTCACGGGCTTCTTTAGCTTTATCAGCGTTGCCGCTCATGATGCTGCTGGTAACAAGATGAAAGACTTCGAAATAGATATGTGGTGGGAAAGTCGTGCGGCAAGGAAGAAAGAATTTTAAGATTGAACTGGCACTTCACTGGAGATTTGGGGACTCAACCGCATTTGGTAGTCGGCTGTCGACAGTGGTGGTTATATATACCTTTCCTGTGGATGTAAGCGGCACAAAAGCGTATGAATGTAGGCAGCAGCATGATTCTGCATTTCCGTTTCTGCTCAGTTGCATGAAAGCTGAGTCCCCTGCACCTTGCCTTGCAAATTCACCTTGGCGTCAACGTGGATGGCTATATTATGAATAGAAAATTTGCAAGGATCATGAGTGATCTGTCACATTGGCGCTTTGCATACGGGTCGTACGCAGCTCACCTCCGCTTCATAGATCCCGGATTGTAGAAGCAAAAGGAGAAGGAAAAGAATAAAAATAAATTAAAACTCAAATTAACTTAAAATGATCCCTAATATGGAGTGAATGGCTCGGTGTATTCTTCTTCCATGCCGAGCGAGGGTAACATCCACCAAACCAAGAACAGACACGGCCCATACACCTAGCTGGCGGCTTTTCTGCAAGACTGCAAGCTAGTTATTTGCCCAATCCCCTTGCCGCCTGATTGCTTGGCAATTGTGACTCCGTGGGAACCTGAAAACGAGCCCAACCCGACGTCGCCCTTTCTTGCGCTTTCAGAATACTTCTCTCACCAATTCTGCGGCTTCAACTTGGTTTGTGTCTTGGACCAGTTTTTTCCAACACTCTTTCTTTCCTTTCAAAACTGCCATCAACTCTTACAGTGCGACACTGAACATGGACTGGGACCATCTGGCTGAGGAGTCGTCCCGGAAGTTGTTTGCAAGTTGGCTCAAACTCCTGTCACCCGCCATAGCACTGACACTTGCGGGTCAACACCGCCCTGGCCATCAAGCCATCGAAGCTTCAAGTTTCACCACTGGCGCTTTTAATATATGCTGTACCGTCACATTTGAAGATGAGTTCCGCGTGGTTGTTCGATTTCCTATTCTAGGTCGAAGCCGGTTTCGCACAGAAAAGACTCGGGACGAGGTTTCAGTGATGGATTTTCTCTCAAGACGAACGCGGGTTCCTGTTCCTATTGTTCTTGGTGCAGGTCGCTGGGGATGCGGCCCTTATGTTGTCACAACTTTTATTGAGGGCACCTTGCTGTCCAAACAGCTTAGGGACCCTTCTGTGGGCTTAAGTGACTTGGAAAGAGCCTATCGGGGAATGGCCGACATCATGCTGGAGCTCTCGAAACCCTCCTTCCCAAGCATTGGGGCTCTGGAATGCGAATCAGGGGAATGGCGAGTGACCAAGAGGCCAATGACTTTGAATATGAATGAACTTGTGCGTGTTGGAAACCTTCCTCCGGCTAAATTTACAAAGAAGATTTTTCCAACAGCCGCTGAATACTTTGAGGAACTTGCTACCCAGCAGCTTCTTCATGTACAATATCAGCGCAACGATGCCGTGGAAAATGAACATGATGCTCGAAAGAGGTACATAGCGCGCTGTCTTTTCCGAAAAATAGCACGGGATATTCAATGGGAACCAGGTCCCTTCCACCTATGGTGTGATGACTTTTGTCCATCAAATGTACTCGTCTCTGAGTCTGATCTTACCATTACTGGTGTTATTGACTGGGAATTTACTTATGTTGCACCCACCGAATTTACCTGCACTGCGCCATGGTGGCTCCTGTTGGAAAGGCCAGAAGCCTGGGAGTCAGATCTGAATGACTTTTTGGCCAGATACACACCAAGGCTCCAATTTTTCCTCAAGATCCTTCGGGCTTGTGAGGACAGGCAGTTGCGGAATGGGACCTTGACGGATTCACAGCGCCTATCAGATCGGATGGAACGCTCTCTGAACTGTGGGCTCTTTTGGTTCTGTCTTGCTACAAGAAGGAGCTTCATGTTTGATGATATTTATTGGACATTTCTTGATGAGAAGCACTTTGGTCGTCTGAACTCTCTAGATGACAGACTCTCTCTTCTCTCTCGGGACGAGCTGGATGGGCTGGATGGGTTTGTTCGGATGAAGATGCAGCAAGTTGTAGAAAAGCGCTTGGACGAACATCTGACCTTTGATGAACTTGTTGACCTTTAACTCAAGTGGAGCCCACAAGAGCTTGTTGGAGAGATCTATCTTGAGGGCATAATGTATCTACTGTTTAATTTTGTAAAATTTTTATTCGTAGATGGATAAATGCCATATCAGAGTTGTAGGATTCATACCTTGCCGTGGCTGTCCGCGAGACAAAAATCAAACGCGGAAGTTCTAGTGAATAAGCATCATTTATATTAGCCTGCTCAATGCATACCGTTTAACGTGTCCAATTATTTCTGTAATTAGGTCCACTCCACTTCTTAGACAGCTTACTAAATCAGCTAAATAATCTACTACAAGGATGTTCCCCGATTCACTCAAGATTAAGCAAATTTCCGATTTTGTTGCTCTCCTTCAGAATCCAGCGGGCCCCTTTGGCATCAACTCCCATGTCCTCCTGAACCAACATCTCCAGCAGTTCCGGAACCAAGACCTCCTGGGCATACACAACAGTCCCATACTTCGACGCCACACTATCGATGCCGGCCAGTGAGTCGATAGCATCTTTAAAGTGAGACACGACATGCGCTGAGCTGGGGGGAAGGTCAGTGAAGAGGTTCCTCTGGTGGGTTCGCGGGGTTGGGGTTGGGGTTGGGGGGGTGTTTCTTCACTCACAGAATCTCATGGCCTCTAAGGTCATAGTAGCCGGTACTGTGCAGGATACTCTGGGAGAGGATCTTCCTGCCATGCTTCCGCACTTTCTTGTGCACAACACTCTTATAGCGGGAGCAGTACCCAGAATCATCAAGGATCCGGCGCAGGCGAGGATGGAATTGAGTCAACTGATCATCTAGGTGGTCCCAAGCAATGATGAGATAATGAAGTCAGGATCACTCGCGCCGTGCAGTTTCCTTTCAGTGCTTCTCACAGAACCGCAGCTGCTCGCGGACCCCCATGCAATTGTTGGCGGCATTGAATGCACTGGAAGCCTCCACCTCAATCACAGAATTGCACACTGGGCACATGGCAGTCACTGTTGAGGATGGAGATGGTGTGCAGGGTTTCGCATTCGGCGTGGCCGGATCATCTGCTGGTTGATGTTG
>NW_003101682.1:7112710-7115805 GCF_000003855.2 Blastomyces gilchristii SLH14081
AGTGTTCAGAGAGATTATGTAATGATCTTTCACAGTCATTGCTCACATCTTACTGTCTTTCTATTTGACATCTTCATGACCTGCAGTGGCTGCTGCTCTTGAGATCTGAAATCAAGAATGATGCAACACAGTGTTAAATAATGATGTGAAAAGCCTGTAATACTTTGATAATAGTTTTATTGAATCATTCTCTTCACTGCTTATATAGTAGTTATTATTCATATCATCAGAGTGTGTACTCAAGCTACTTGTATTAAACATAATCATGTTGTCTTCAACACACTGCACAGGTTTCCCGGGAAGCTTACAGTTCTGAGTATTGAGAACCTCATGCCTTGATTGTGCATGACTCTTTCATTGATGAGTTCAGAGTCAGCTTAATATGTCTTCTTTGAGATGATCTGTAATTATCAGTACTTCAATCACAATTATAAGATGCATGACATCAGTATCAGCCTTATTTCAGCATTATCTCTTGAGTGAAATAGAACATTCATCAGCAATATCAGTGTCAGCTTCATTACTTTCATCATTTATCTTAAGAGAGTGAGATATGAATATTACATAGCTAGAAGTATCTCATTTAATAAAAGATATGAAGATGCTGTCAACAGTGAACTCATTTATAGTACTGTTATCAGAGTCTATCACAATTAGCAGATTAAAGAGTAGAGAATTATCAGAACTGCTTCAGAGTTATTTTCATCTATATAATATATTCTGATCTGATCTCAGCTTTAAAAAGCCAGCTTGTAAAGTTAAATTCAGAATAGATATTAAACTGCTGTTATTAAAAAGAGTCTTTATACTAATGAATCTGATCAGACTGCATTCTACAGTAGATGAAGAAATCAGTAAAAATTCATTATTCTTCTTCTAATCTCTGTTCTTATCTTTATTAAAAAAACCTTGAAGATGCTCTGATATTAGAAACCAGTCTAATCAGATAGAATAAAAAGAAAGAGAAGAGAGAGAGAGAGAGAGCAGATCAGCTATCTATTATAAGAACTGTGTCTTTCATTCTATAAATACTGACTCAAGTATTTCACAACTACATTACTGAGAATGAGAATGCAGAGAGAATTAAGTTCTGTAAAGAGTTTATTAAAATTATTCAAGTGAGTATTCTCTGTCTGAGACTGAATCTCATGATGATCTTTGAAAGAGAGAAAAGATAAAGCTTATGAAGAATGACTGAAAGAAGAAGAATAAGAGAGTAAAGAGTGAAAGAGTGTTTAAAGACTGATAAAAGATATAGAAACTATCTGAAGAGATTGAAATGCAGAGAGTATAGAGTAAGAGAGTTAATGAATTACAGATATAAGTCTTAAAGAGAGAAGATTTACAGAGTTAGAGAACTGAGAAGTTTTCAAGACTCTGAAAAGAGAATTGAAAGAGGTATATATATTTCAGTCATTATACATGTTCACAGAAGAGATGATAATCTCATGTAATTTATCAGAACAGTAGTGATAAATTCACAGGAAAAAGCAGATCATTTTATCTACAGTTTTCATTACTCTGATAATAGCTTCATTCTCTCTGTTTCTTTAAATAAGTCTGTCAGTCAGAAAAATTCACACTCACTTAAAAGAGAGCTGATAAGCATCAGATTTCTCAAATTAAACATTGTCAATTATCACACATGTAACAGCAGAATGTAACTCAAGCAGGTGTGAGTATCAGTCAGTCACATTCATCATCTGTCAGGTAAATGCAGAAGCAGTGTCACAGTCTTCTTCTATCTCAGTTTAATTTTGCTTAAACAATTCAGGCATGGAAGATGCAAGAATTATAAATGAATTGAATGTGAATCTCTTAAGAAGAGTGAGAATAAGCAGTATATAATAGCTATACATATATGTAGCTATAGTCTCACTTACACAGTCTTCTCATATCTTCAGCTCTGTGACTTTCTTCTGTATCATATTATCTCTGCATCTCTACATGATGTACACAGCACAGACACGCTCTGAAAAGCCTGATATAAGAATAATCAGACAATGTGACTTCAGCTCACTTATGTACTATATCACAGGGATTTTCTGACAGAGTTGATTAATTCAACTGCAAGATTGTCACATTGGAGCTGAAACTGCGGTCTTTTAAACCACAGGCAGAAGAAAGAAAACACGGTATGTAATTAATCACTCTTCTTATTATTTCTTAATTCAACACATAGACACCAGTAAATAACAGGTTGAAGAATGAGTTTAAGAGTCAGAGAAAGAATGACATCAGTTCAGCAATACTGCAGTCAGAATCAATTATTCATTTCTACAGAGTTTTATTGAAATAAGGTATTTTTATCATTAACTGCTGAACAGAAGGCATATTTAAAGTATAAGAGAGAGGTTACAGAGTAATCAAAGAACTGTAAGTGAGATTAATTAGTTGCAGATACAGAGAGATAATAAGATATATTTTTTATTTTATTTTTATTTTATTTTTAAGATTACATGTATCATCTCAATATAAGATAAGAGTAGAGAGTGAAGAAGCAGAAAGAGAAGTGAAAGAAGATATAAGACATAAAATAAAGAATATATATAATATATATGAAAAAGAACTCTAGACAGATTTAATACTGATATTAATATCACAGAGACCTTCTTTAACTAGCAGTAATTAAATCAGAGTAATGAACAGCTGAGTAATAATAAAGAGACAGTGAGTTGAGAGAACAAGACAGCAGAGACAGAGAAGAGAAGGAAAGAAAATAAATGAAGAGAAGAAAGAGAAATAAGAATGCAGAAGTGTGTGTACAAGAGAGGCAGTTAAAGCAGCTTTATATAGTTGTAATAGATGATGTCAGAGAGTTGAAGATAATCAGTAAGTCAGTATTATGCCCGAATAGAGCAGTATCAGATCATATCAATCCGTGCTAGACTATACACAGATAGCACTTCACTGAATCAGACAGAAAATGCTGTTTTCAGCCGCGCACTTATCATTACAAAGAATACTTTAAATAACTTTAAATTTCATTTAAATGTTATTAAAAAGTGTTACTTTTTAAAAAATTAAAAATAATCTTAAAAAAATCTTAAAATATTTAAAAATAGTAACTTTATATTAAGAATAAGATAAATAAG
>NW_003101682.1:7124185-7266293 GCF_000003855.2 Blastomyces gilchristii SLH14081
TATTATATTTAATATATCTTCTTGTTTAATATAACACTGATAATGAGTCTTTATAGTATCTGTATAATAGAAATGATGAATTTCATGTTTACTGCAAGCTTTGTATTGAAGCATATTTCATTTATTCAGTTTTCAATTACTAATGAATGAATTGATTAATAAGTAATTGATAATTGATTGATAAATGATTAACAACTACTTCACTCATCTCAGTACTCTCTGAAGAAGACTTTGATCTCTTTCAAAAGCATAGAACTTGTTATGAGTCTGCTCTGCGGCATTTATATAATTTCAAACTAAATCATATACTGCACAAGATATCAAACTACAATATTTATTCAATTCAGAAGCAATAACATCATTTTTTTTATAAACAGCTCAATTTTGAATTTTTTTCAACTCATGTTCTATCTATCAATTAGTAATTGATTGTTAATTACTTTTAAATTACTTACAAATTAATAAATTGCATAATTTTATATAGTCATTCTGAGATTTGCAATTCAAAAGACTTATCATATGATTTCAAGCTGAGGTACCTCAATTCTGAGTTCTCACTATGTTGAAAATGCCGTGGAAAAAATGAATATGATAAAAGATAAGAACATTCTTCAGTTGTCAATCAAATAATTAATGTTCAGAATTGATAGATATAAGATATTATACTAGGCCTAAGTGAATTAATTAGCAGAGGTTTGTCAATTGATTATCAATTAAATATTAATTAATTATCAGTTATCTGTTTTATGCATATATTCATAATAATTGTCTGTATTCTCAATTCATGCAGATAGTTAAAAGAAACAGATTAATTCTACAGCTTTTATACTACTGCAAATGTTTATTAAAATAAGTGATAATATCTCTCAGAATTTTTCTGCTCTGTAAAGATTCAACACAAGATAATAACTAATTATGAATTAATTATCAATCAGTTGTGAATAAATACTTCAAAAAGCACTCACTTTTTTCATGCTGAGAAAGATATGTTGCAAAGATTATCTCATTTATTTTTGAAGATTTAATATATTTGTATGATATATTAACTTCAAAAGAGAAAAGACTAAGAAGAAGAGCTGCTTATTCTTTTAATATATAGATAATTATCAAATCTTTCTCATTCTGACAAATGTTCTGTACATAGTTCTATATACAATCAATTAGTAACTGATTGTAAATTGATTCAAAATTGATTCTATCTTCAAAGCTGAATTTTAATCTAGTTAAAATAGAACTTTATTGTAATCTTAATCTGTAGAAAAACTCAATAGTTGTTATTTTTATAGTATAGCTTAAAATCAATTCATATTGATAAAACTGGTGTGAATTTCAGTCAGACTCTGACTATTATACTCATCACAAAATTTCTGTAAAGCAGGACTTTTGAGAAAGAATGCTAAAAATAATCAATATTCAATCAATTGAAAAATAATTAAGAATCAATTAGAACTTATATAATATTATATTTAATTCTTATATTTCTTAAATCAAGATAAGAATTCAGTTCATAATTATTACAGATGATTTGTTAAGAGAAGAAGAAGAATATGTATGATTTTTATAAGAGATAAACAGTATATAAGAATAGTTTACTGAATTCACTGAAATTATAATATGAAAAATAATATTATAAGATAATTTCTGCATTATTCTCTAATCAGTAGAATGATTAAATTCTAATAATTAATTATCAATCAATTGAGAATCAATTGAGAATTAATTAAGAATTGCTTATTATAAAACTTTCTTATACTTCTTAATTATTTCATAACTTCACATTTCTTCTTCATGAAAAAAAGATTTTCTTATAAGATTCTTTCAAGAAATTCAATGTTCATCTGTGTAACTTCTTATACTGGTTGAAAGAAGTGATAAATATAATTTATCTTAAAAGAATTCATATAAGAAATAAATAAAGCATGATATTCAGTGACGTTCTGCTAATTGATTAACAATCAGTTATCAATCAATTGAGAGCTAAATAAATTATACAGAAATCTCATGTTAATGAAAGACAGATACACAGATTTCTGTAAATTATATACAGAAAGTTTCTTCTTAAAACAGCACTTGAATCATCTGTGTAAAGCTAAGAAATTAATTATTAATCAACTTTCAATCAGTTCTCAATTAATTAACAATTAATTATTATTATTATTATTATTATTATTCTTCAATTATAGATGTATGCAGTCAGAGACTATGACATCTACCTGAGAACTTTTAGTTCTCAGGGTTTTTCCTATATCTGTAAAGTTAACTATTATACATTCATCAATTTCAGATATGCAAAATCAGAAAATTTCAGCTCAGAATATAAAAACTGTTTACAAATTGCAGTGTTTTAACATCTTCTGATACTTTGAAACCATTTGACAATATCATGACAAAGGAAAAGAGAACACAGTCTCAAAGATAGACACATTAAATAGATAGACAGAAAGAAATTGAAAGGAAAAGATAAAGTAAAGAAAGACTGTAACAAAATAAATTATTAAAAGATAGTAAATAGCTGTTTTAACAGACTATATCTGGTTGATTTCCCCCTCTTCATATTCAGATAATTCTGAATTTAGCTATTTTCTTATAGCTGCTTGAGTTTCTGATAGAAAGTCTATTAAGTATTTAATTCCTGTCTCAGTTGAGAATAAGAATCTCATATTTAATTGATTTAGATTATACTTCTCTTTCAATCTGGCTCTGAGACTATTGTATAATACACAGTGTATTACAATATACTCAGGATTCTCATTTGTATTACAGAATGAGCATTCTATTGAGTCAAATCTATCATCAAATCTTTGTATATAAGATTTGAAATAGCCATGTCCTAGTTTCAGCTGTATTATAGATGAGAATATTTTCTTTTTACATTTAATTGAACAAGATTTCCACTTGGGTTTTATTTTAAATCTTGAATAATGTATACTCTTCTTTTGTTTCTGCCAGCTTTTATTTCACTTGTCTAAACAAGATTCTTTTATTTTTCTCTTTATAAAAGATCAGAACACAATTTTTTGAATAGATCTGCTTAATTCTGCACTCTTTTTTACAGCTGAATCAGCCAATTCATTGCCATGAATATTCATATAAGCAGGAACTCAGTGCAGATGAATTATCAGCTTTGATATTCTTCTCTTTTGAATTTTTAAAACAGAGTTTAAGATCAGTTCAAGATTCATTTGATCATTATAAATCTGACTATTTCTAAGTCTTTTTAAAGCAGCTTGACTATCAGAGAATATCCATGCCTCTTTCAAACAATTTCCTCTTTTATAAGATTTTATTTCAATGAGTTTGAAAGCTTTCACTATTACAAATAGTTCAGCATCAAAGACTTCACATTCAGAGTCTAGATTTCAGAAATCTGAGATAAAATTGATATTATCTTCAGTATAAGCAATTCCTGCGCCTAATCTATTCAAGTTCTCATTTTTTGAGTCATCTGAATAAATCAGAATAGAGTCTTTTATATTAATTGTAGAAATTCTCTTCAAATACTGTTCATATTCTTTCTCTTTTGATAGTTCACTTATTTGTAAGTCTATAAGAGATTCAAGCTTTTCTCTTCAGAGAGATAACTTCTCATGATCAACTTTTTCAACATTTAAAGAAGAAAATTGATTTTTAATCAGAGAGTATAGTCTGTACAGTTGAGAAGGCATTTTCTTTGAAGAATTATTTTCATTTCAATCAAGAAATCTATTTCAATTCAGTTCATTATCAGAGTTAATTAATGGAAATGAAGAAGAGACTCTTTCTCTGATTATATGATTTGAGCTTATCTTTACAACTCTCAGAGCATAGTTCATACAGGCCTTTTCAAATCTAATAGCAGGAGAAGGAATTGAAGCTTCAATTTTCATTACTTTAATAGAAGATAATTTGAATGCTCTCAGAATTCTTCTCAAGGCTCTGTTTTGCAGACTTTGAAAGAGTTCAGTGAAATTCCCTTGATTATTTCATTAAAATTGAACTTCATAATCAGCTACTGATGTAATACAGGCTATATATAACTGTCTCATAGCCTGAAAGAATAGACCTCTCTCTGTATTTGATAGTCTGATTATGTTGTTCAATAGTCTTTCTGCCTTGACAGTTCTTTGTTGAATGTGATATTTAAAATTCAACTTGAAGTTTAACTATACTTCTAATCATTTGACATTTACACTGGGTTTAATCTCTCTATTTAAAAGAGTTAGAGATAGTTCTTTCTCATTGAATCTAGAAAAGAAATGAATTAACTCAGTTTTATTTATATTAAATTGAATTTGATTGATATCTGCTCTAATAAAGATTTTCTTTGCAGCTTCTTCAATTACTTTCAAATTCTCTTTGATAGTTTTTAAGCTGTAAACTAGACTAATATCATTTATATAACTCAGAGATTGCACTATTCTCATATTTCTATTTTTGAATAGATATACAGTGTATATTGCAAATAAAATGAGTGAGATTGAAGATTTCTGTGATACTTCTATTTTTATCTCAGTCTTGTCTTATTTCATGCCATCAAAGAAGAGTTATATAATTCTTTTAGATATAAAACAGTTAACTCATTTTATTAGAGAAAGTGACAGTTTTAATATCTTCAATATCTGAATTAACTTTGACTTTGAAACATGATCAAATGCTTCTTTTATATTAATAAAAACTGCAGTTGAGATCAGACCCTCATGCTTTGCTATTTGAATATCATGAATAACTGAGAGAACAGTGTCAATTGCAGAACACTGTTTTCTATCTTTCATTTATTCACTGAATAAAAGAGAATCACTTATAGAGCTTATAAAAGATAGTTAAGTAGCTATTATCTTTTCTAAAACCTTTTCTAGGCAGTTCAATAGAGATATTACTCTATATGACTTAGAAATTGAAGTTTTTCTATTAGGTTTTGTAAGAATCACTTCAGTGACTTCTCTTCAGCATTCAGAATGATATTCATTTTTCAAGAGATTGAAAAAGAGCTCAAAATATTCATTCTTTAAGTAGAAATATGTATTTTAAATAATCAAGTGATTAATTGAATCAGGACCTGCAGCAGTTTTAACAGAACTTGAGAAGATAGCTGACTCTAATTCATCTTGTATAAGATCAGGTCATTCTCAGTCATTTTTATCAATGTAGTTGAGAAGTGATATATTCTCTTTCTCTGAATCTGAATCTGAATCTGATAAGTTCTGAAAGAGAATTCTTATAAAAGCTTGACATTTTTTCTCAAAAGAGTTTGCTGTATATGATTCATTCTGAAACTCATATTCTAAGACTGGAAGTTTTGCTACACTTCTTATTTTAGTATAGTTAAAAGCTTTAAAAACTTTCTTTTCTTATGCTTCTTCAAGAAATTTATTCCAGCAGTCTGTTTTAACTCTTTTAATATCTGAAAAATATTCATTTCTGACAGCTTTGAACTCTTCATCAGATATTACATCATTCTTTCAATCTCTTCTAGCAGTAGCTAATTCTTTTCTTTTAGATAAGATATTCTCATTTCATCAAGATTTTGAATACTCAGAAGATTTTCTCTTTGAAATATTATCTTTAACACTTGTTAGAATAATAGATGTAATAAGCTTCACTCTATTCTCAAGTATTTCATTTGAGATATCTTGATCAGAATTTCAATATAGCTCATTCTGTCTTTCAGATTTTAACAGTTTTATGCTTTTTTCAACTGCTTTTCAATCGGCTTTTTCAAAGTTATACTGATTAGAGAGAAGAGGATTTTCACTCATTTATTTTTCACTCAGTTCAATATTAAATTAAATAATCTCATGACCTGATTCTGATGTCTCATTTGAATCAATAAATCAGTTTACAAGTCTTCTTTTCATTAGATTTTGTGACATGAAGATTAGATCTATAATAGATTTCTGTTTCATATCTTTTCTAAAGAATGTTTGTTGATCAGACTTATTAATCAAATCTATTGAATGCTCAAAGATTCATTCAATCAGATTATCAGCTCTCACTGCTCTCTTGCATTCTGAATTTCATTAGAAATGATATGCATTGAAATCTTCTGCAATTATAGAGTTTCTTGATGAAGTTATATTCAGAAATCCTCTATTAATTGTTCAGATATTATTATTTTTCTTCAATAACTTTTCATTATAGATATTTATGAGCTGTATAATATCAAACTCATTTTCTTTATCTATAACATCACTCACCAGAATATCAGAGTCAGACATAATATCAAATCTTAGATTAAATTGATATCTTGATCTCTTTCTTTCATAGATCACTACTCTTGACTTTATCTCAGACTTTTGAGATAGAAAGCAGTAGTAGCTTGAATGAGAAATGATATAATTTTACTCAGCATCAAAATTTGGTTCCTGAAGTAGTATAAAATCAACTTTTTATTCAAATACAATTTAAAGACAAGAATAAATACAATTTGAGTTTCTATTCACATTATTTTGAATAAATGTGATTTTTAAAGAGTTTTCAAACTTTTTTTGTTGTTTTTGTTGTATATTCATACTAAAAGAGAGTAGAGATAGAGTAGAATCTAGTCACTATTATCAGATAGTAGATTATAACTATTTTGAAAAGTAGAAATCTCAACTGCTTGCATTATATCTAGTTTATCATCAGAGTCATTTCTCAATTCTCTAATCTTAACAGAAGTTTGAGGATTCAAATTCTGTTTACATTTAGCTGGAGAATTGAAGTTTGAAGATTTAGATAGTTGAGAGTTTCTTCTTTTTAAGCTTGCAGTTATAAGTCTACTGGCTTGACTCTTCTCTTCAGTTCTAGATTGACTTTGAGCTTCATCTTTTCTTCAGTTCTTTTGAGTTCTAGAAGCAAATATACATTCTTTTGAGCTAGATACATGTTTTTCTTTGTAATTAGAGCACTTAAGCAGAGTGTGTTAACATATTTCATCTCTTTTTGAGCATGTTTCACATTTATGCTCACTAGTTTTATG
This sequence comes from Blastomyces gilchristii SLH14081, assembly GCF_000003855.2. Classification (NCBI taxonomy): domain Eukaryota; kingdom Fungi; phylum Ascomycota; class Eurotiomycetes; order Onygenales; family Ajellomycetaceae; genus Blastomyces; species Blastomyces gilchristii. The sequence continues at coordinate 7,131,123 of NW_003101682.1, forward strand.
ATCTCTGGCACAGAATGCACATTTTGAGTCTCTAAAACATGAGATTGCAAAGTGTTCATATCTTTGACAGTTTGAACACTGTGTTTGAGCTTTGAGATTCATTCTTGAGTCTTTGTATTCATGAACTCTCATTTTCAAACCTGCTACTCTTACTTCAGAGATCTTTGACTGTTCAAGTGTTTTTATATATACTAGAACAGAGATATTTCTCCTGCTTTATCTAAACTCAATTGAATTTAGTTATACAGACTTCTTTCTCAGTTGAATAGAGTTATATTCTTTCAATTCATTTTTGAGAAGTAGCATTTCTTCTTCACAGTCAAAAATTTCAACTGAAATATTATAAAGAATGAATTTATCTCACTTTTCATCTCTCTCAGATAGAATTATTGTATTTAGTAAAGATTCTACTGCTAACTTTCAGAGATTCTCATTCTGAATAAGAAATTCAGCACTGAATTCAGGCATTGTAGTCAGAATAATGAAGTTTTCAAAGAATGATGACTCAATTAAAGCTATAACTGGTTTTTGAACTTCAATATCAGTTATCAACTGAGAAAAGAACTGCTGATTAATTTCATTTCTGATTCTGAAAATGAGATTTGAGTTTAGCTTGTTTCTTTGCAGAATGTCCTGATTTGAGACTTTGAGAATAAGTCTTCTATTTCTGAAGATTTGAAAGTTTTTCTCTTTTTACATTTTCTTTTTCACTTTTCTATGAATAGAGGTATGAGCAGTATTCTTCTCAGTTTTCTCAGGATTTTGAGCAGATTTTGAGACAGTAGGTTTAGAGACAGCAGATTCAGCTGCTTGAGCATATGTTTTCTTCTGATTCAAAGAAGAAGAAGAAGTAGAAAAAAAAGAAGAAGAGTAAGATGAAGAGTCAGTGATTGTATAAGGAATTTTCAATGTTTTTTGAACTTTGTTTGAGATTTCAAGTTTGAACTTGATCATCTTCTGTAGTTGTCTAGCCTGAGTATGAAGAATTAACAGAACTTCTTCATTTATCTCACTCAGACACTGCTTTTCAAGAATCTTGCTTACTTTTTCAAGTTTCTGTATTTCAAGAACTTATTATTTCTCTATTTCTTCTTTCTTTCTTCTCTTCAGAATTTCAATCTCAGGAATAGCATTTGAGAAAGCATCTTTTTTCACATCAACTGAGTGTATTTTTGAACTCATTGTTCTCACTCAATGAAAAGTTAGTCAGACTGTTTCAATTGAGATATTTCTAAGTCTGTTTTCAATTGAAAAGTTGGTCAGACTGTTTCAAAAGAAGAATAGAAGACTTTTATGTATAAAACACCTGATTTTTTTCACACTAGTTCAGTAACTAGATTAGATTTTTGAAGAGAATCTAATAAACTAAAATTGATTTTTGAGATAAATCAATAAAATCTTTACAATCTCTTTCTTGAGATACAGTGAGAAAGAGTATGATATCAATTGATAATGAATCAGATAATATGACAGTTTTTGAGAGAAAAACTGACAAAAAATAAATCAATTTTTTGCAGAGAAATTAATTAAAACTATTCAATTTTATTCTAAATCATTCAATTCTTCTCACACAACAAGTATGCAACTCAAATCAGTTAATAAAGAGTGTAAAAAAGAATTAAGTATTAATGAAAGCTCTTCAGTCACTGAAAAAGTAATTCTTACTTAAAAGAATATGAAATTATGACAGAAAACAGCTCTGTTTTTTATTCTTTATAAGAATATTATGTAAAACTCAGAGAAAAACATCTTACTTTTTCAAGAGAAGTAAAAACCTATTTCTAAGATCTTTTTTTTGCATTAACTGCTGTAGAAGAATGAGATAGAAACTGCTAAGATATGCACTACTATATACTCTCTATCAAGACTTTCCCTCTTCAGAGTCTTAATATTATAGAGAATATAAGTCTGTTTCTATATAATAATATAAATATTGTCAGTGAGATGTAGAGGAACTGATTATTTATATCTTAAAATAAAAGACTTTGTCAATGATTATATCAATATATAGTTAATTCTCAAATTCAATAGAAACCTAGTATTGCTGTTCTCAATCTCTTGCAGAATCTATTAAATATTGAGATATTAAAGCTAGATTTAATATATCTCACTGTGCAGGGATCAAAGGCTCAGTCAGATCTTGAAGTATACTGATTTTATAGTTGTTAATATGCTGTTGACTTATTATCTGCTGATTATGTATTGAATGCTGTTGCTGAGGTATCTTTTTGTATTATTCTGCTGAGAATGGGCCAGATTGAGAGGGATAGTACAAGGGTGAGACTTGGTGTTGAAGTCTAGATACACTGACGACAGACCATGAAGGTTGCACTTCAGAAGAGTCTGTTGGTTATGTACTTGATATTATCACTGAGGTATCTTTTTGTATTTTTCTGCCGGGGATGGGCCAGATTGGGAAGGGCGGTACGAGGGTGGGACTTGGCGTTGATGTTTTGGAACATCAAAGATGGACAGGGTTTTCGCGGAGGTCGCTTCTCAGATATCTCCACAATTACAGATCGGGGATCTTCCAAAATCAAGAAGATTAGCGCATATGGCTATGTCTCTTCACCTTACAATTTGTATGGCACTTTGGCCCGGGGTTGTGGTGTGATAGGGGTGAATGAGGGATAATCCCACACGGGAGTTTTGAACAACATCTAGTTCACATTTGGCTGGATATCTCCACCACCACACGGGGTATGCGGTCGGCGATGGGGTCCAAATGCTCATATGATCGAGGGCTTTTCGATGGATCTATCGGCGGGTTCTTATTCGAAAAATCGAGCGAGTTCGTGGTGGGGCGGTTGAATATGATGATTCAGACTGTAAAGAACTATCTCTGTGATTAACAATTAATTCATATTTAACAGTATTATATTTTCTCTGATTATTCTTAATTAACTGAATACTCTTCTACAGTTATTGAATATTTATTCATATTTTCTCTATAATCTTATTATAAGATGTAAAATATAAATTTTAATCTAAATATTGACAGACTTTAATATCAGTGCATTTAAACTTGTACTTCTTTACTTTAAAATGAAGAAAAGAGTAATATATTTCTTTAAATAAGTGAATAGAACTTTTTTCATACTGAATCTGAATCAATTATTAGTCAATTATTAATTAATTGAGAATTAATTTAGATTATCTACATTATTCATTATTTGTGTTATTTTCTCAACATTTAAAGACTTAGTTAATATCACATATATATATTCTTGTATATAAGTTTTAGAATACTCAGACAGATCATGACTATACTCTACTTTAAAGATATATATTAAATAAACAGTTACATCAGTTAGAGAGATAAGAACAGACTTAATCTGTGTATTTAAGTAATTAGTAATCAATTGAAAATCAGTTGTCACACTCCCAGCCGCGCTAAGGCTTCATTGCGGTTCCACACAGCTTATCACTTTTATGTGGATGATTTCATCTCATCTGAACTGGTTTCCAACCACTCTATGACATCATTCAGATATATTATAGAAAGATCTGATTGATGAATATAAGAATCTCACTTTAATACAAGATCAGCAGATTACTCTTTCTTAGCAATAAGATGCTGCTGAGATATCACTTTAGCTATTCTCACTCATGAAATAAGAGAAGAGTATTCACTCATTGTCTATATAGAATAGCTAGATACTGACTTCTCATTAAAGAAGTCAGCAATTTATTTTTTCTTTAACTGAAATATATACAAGAGTTACTATATGTCTCATATAATCTTCTTAGTATACTAAGTATCATATCTGTGATATTCTTATAATAACTCTGTAGTCTATAAGCTCACTATTTAAGCAAGATAGTTAAGCTCACTTATACAGCTTCTTAAATAACTATCTCTACATGACACTGCTAACTAGTCACTGCTTCAGTTCTATCACATTATAATTTAAATCACTTAATCTGATTACAAGTTTGAATCAGTCAAGCTCTAATAGACTGATATGATCTCATGCATTCACACTGAAACTGACCTGATCTCACTCTCTGAAGAAAACACTACATTATTTTCTAAAGTGTATACATCTCTATCTCAGCAGAAATTCAAGATTTCTGAAATCACTGTATATTTTGACATGAGCTCTTCAATCACTCTGCTATCACTGCAGCCTCTACACATCTACATCTATTATAAAGATAGAGAGATTAAGGTCAGAGATTCTTTGAGATATAAGAGAAACATCTTATCTGAATTTCACAGCTTTACTCATACTCTTGAATGAAAATTCCACCTTAATCTGAGCCAGTATAATACTTATAAGATATAAGTAATATATATCATCAACCTTCTTGAAGGCATCTCTGCAATTACTTAAGTTATTAAGAAGAGAGAGCTTGAGTGTATCAATACTATTATGACTTGAAATGAATTCAAGAACTTTCTACTGAATTAAATTGAAGATCACTGCAACTGTGACTTCATAGCAGTACAGTGATTCAACTCATTACATTAATAAGATGATGAGAATTCTTTCAATTTCAACATAAGATTTGAAGAATATTGAGAGGAATTGACTGATGATTTGAATCAATTAAAAACACAGCTTTATCTTGCAAAGCTGACTTACAAGATGCAGACAATAATATCACAATATCAGAGTTCATTAATTAATTATACTGAGCTTATCAACCTGGCTTTCTGAATCTATTTGAATAATCAATTCTTTAAGAAAAAGACTAACAAGATCTCTTCTAAGTAATCAATGACAGAATCTAAACAGTGCTGTGATAGCTTCAGAGTGAAGAAAGTAAAGAAGAATTTCAAGCATTCTGATTCTTCACTCACTGTGAAGAAACATTAAAAAAGATTTGATAAAGATCTCTGTTTCAACTGTGAAGTTGATAAACACTATATCAGTGATTGTAAGAAGCTGAAGAAGAAAAGAAACTGAGAAGATATCTTCTCAAAATTAACTTCTCTTCTGACAAACATATCTATAAAAGATAAAGAAGAGAAAGAAATGAAGAATTGATAATTCTTACATCTTTAAGTTCATGTTACAATCACAATGCATATCCTGAATAAGAAGATATCAGTGAGATGCCTACTTGACTTCAGAGTGAATATTAACTTCATATTCTATTTCTTTTCTTTGATGAAGAGTTGAAAGAAGATAGGTCTGTCAGATCATGTGAAATTTACTGATGAAACAAAATGTCACTGTTTTGACATAATTCAAGCAAAGTGTATGATCACAGACTCAGAAGAAATCTTTAAGAAGAGCAGTCTGCTTCTTCACACAGTTAATATCATAGATAAGGACATTATTCTAGGTCTTTCATAATTGAGAGAAAACAATCCTCTCATTGACTGAGTCACTCAGATGTGATGATATCATCTTACTAATGAAGAGATAGTAATAGAGAAATCTGAAGAGTTTCATTAGAAGAATCTTGAGAAAAAGATAGAGTCAATATACTGCATAGCAGGTGATTGAGACTTGAAAATAAGTGAAGAAGTCATCACTCTCACTACAAGATTAGCAGCAGTATTCATCATTGAAGACAGATGTACATGATATCTCTTTACAGATTATAAGAATATCTTTTTGAAAAGAGAAGCAGTGAAGTTTTCTGACACTAAGATATGATATAAGATTTATCTTGAAGATGATGTAACAGCACTGTACAGGCCTCTTTATAACTTGTCTATAAAGAAATTGAATATTCTGTGTAAATATCTTGAAGAAGTGCAATCAAAGAACTGAATATACTTATCAAAGAGTTCAGCAGAGACATCTATACTCTTTGTACTCAAGAAGAATGATAGACTACACTTATGCATAGACTACAGAGATCTCAATAAGATGACAGTTAAGAATCACTATTCATTATCATTGATTGATAAGATGATTGATTGATTATCTGAAGTAAAGATGTTCTCAAAGATTGATATACAGAATGTCTATCATAGAATCAGAGTTAATGAAGATAACATTTGAAAAACAGCTTTTCATATCAAGTACAGTAATTTTGAATATCTTGTTTTATCTTTTGATCTTTGTAATACTTCAGTCATCTTCCAGATCTATATAAATGAGGCACTGTGAGGCCTTGTCAATGTCTTCTGTATAGTATACCTGAATGACATTCTAATCTTCTCAAAATCAGAGAAAGAACATGATACTCATGTTCAAGAAGTGTTGAGTCACTTGAGACAGTATTAACTCTATACAAACACTGAAAAATGCTCATTCTACATGCAGAAGATTGATTTCTTAGATTATGTTGTTGAAATGAACAGCATTTCAATGAACAGAAGCTGAGTCTCTGTCATTGAAAACTGGCTGATACTGCAGATGTATCATGAGATGCAGGTGTTTCTAGAATTTGCAAATTTCTACAGATAATTCATCTATACATATTCACAGATTACTGCCTCTCTTACAGATCTGTTAAAGAGAAGTGTGAAAGACAGAAAAATAGAACTGTTTACTCTCACTCAAGACACTGTGCAGATATTTGCAGAATTAAAATAAGCTTTTATAGATGTCACAATACTGAATCACTTTAATCTCAACTTACTCAGTCAGTGTGAGACTGATGCATTCAGAAATGAAATCTGTGAAATCTTTTCACAGTTGACATCAGAGATCTTTCAATGTTAAAAGAATCAGAGAATAATTATCTCTGAGAAAACAGACAATGAATTGTCTGTGAAAGAAGGCTTTTTCACAGAGTCTATAAGACATTATGAATAAAGATCAGTGATCTTCTTCTTCAAGAAATTATCACTCATACAGAGAAGGTATGATACTCATGATCAGAAAATATTAGTAATTGTCAAATTCTTTAAGATCTGATGACATTATCTTCAGAATAGTAAGTACTCAGTGTAAGTTCTCACTGATCATGCAAATCTGCATTACTTCTTGATAATAAAGAGCTTGATAGAATATCAAGTCAGATGAGCAGAGCTGCTTTCAGAGTATGATTTCTATATCTGATATCATTCAGATCAGCTCAATCCCGCTGATATACTATCTAAACAGCCTGATTATAATATTATTGATACAGAGAAGAATTCTACAAAAGAATCTCTGTCATCACTGCAGAAGAAGCTAACTGCAGAGAGTTAGAGTTCTCTGAAGCTTGAGAACAGCACTGATAAGACAGCTGCATAACTCAGTATAGAAGATGAAAGAAAACTCAGATTCTCACAGAAGACTGACACTGAAGATCATAAGCTTCTCATATTATATTTTACAATCATTAAATTGATAAAGAATGAAACAGTCTACAATCTTTTAACTCAACTACTTTTAAAATTCATTGATAAGTTACAGAAGAGAAACATCTCTACTGCAGCTTGAATTCAGAAGTTGAAGAAGAAAGAATTCAGTTTAAACTTAGAAGAGACAGACTCTGAGCAGAGTAATACTGCTAAGAAATCAAGTCACTGATAACTAGAAGAATATGAACTTCTACTGCTGAATGATTCAGTCTTCATTTCTCATAGCAGAGCAGTGTATCAGAAGTTATTAAGAATTCATCATAATAATTCTCATGCGGAACACTTCAGATTAGAGAAGACTGAGAAGCTTCTAAAATATAAATATATTTAAGACAAGCTCTGAGCAGATGTCAAAGAGTATATTAAGACTTACAATATCTATCAAAGAATAAAGATCTCATAGTATAAGTAATACAGTGAGTTGATATCACTGCCTGTTTCAAAAAGCTCATGATAGAATCTATCAATGAATTTCATAGTTAATCTGCTGAAGTTAACAAGAGTCAAAGAATATAACTCAATTTTAGTCATTGTTAACTACTTTATAAAGATAATCAGATATATCTCTACTTATAAAAAGATTAAAGTCTCTGAATTGACTGATCTATTTTTAGATATCATTATTCATGATCACAGTGCTCTGAAATCATTGATAACAGATCAAGAATTCCTCTTCATCAGTAAATACTGATTGACTTTTTACTATTATCTTATAATAAGATGTCTTCTCAGTACTGCATTTCATCTGCAGACAGATAATCAGACTGAATATCAGAATCAGACACTAGAATAGCATCTTCAAGTGTTCTGTTCATATTATTAGAATGATTAACTCAAACATCTTCTAATCACTGAATTTATATATAATAATGCAAAGAATGTAATCTTAAAGATATCTTCTTTCTATACTTATTATGAATATAATTCTTTATTACTCAGTGATGTTGTATATAATATTTTAAAGAGAGAAATAGACAGTCAGAATATCAAACAGATACAGAGAACAGAGTATTTCTCAGTATTAGAAGTAAAAGTGAGATTGAAACTTTTGAATAAAATTCATGAGAAGATAGTGAAAAGCATCTATCATACTTAGAAGCAGTAGATGAAATACTATAATTAAAAACATCTTTTAATGAAGTTCTTAATAGAGAATTAAATACTACTTTCAGCAAAGAATATTAAGATAATAAGACTGTGTAAGAAGCTCAGTGAGTGATGACTAGAATCTTTCTCAGTAATAAGAGTAATGAATAAGCAGATATATAAGTTGAAATTACTCACAGAATTGAAATTAATTCATTCTGTTTTTCACATTTTCTATTTGAAGCTCTATAAGTAATACTCTGAAGTGAAGCTGTCTTAGCTGAATAATATCAAGATTAAGAGTAATACTGAATATCTTGTGAAGAAAATATTGAATAAGTGAATATATTACAGCAAGCTTCAATATCTTATGAAATAAAAAGATTATTTATTATCAGAGAATTCATGAGAACTGCTTGAGCATTTGAAAAATACTGAGAAAGAGATTGTAAACTATGAGATGACTAGTAGAGACTGTCTTATTACACATCAGAGATGTTGAATAAGAAATACTGCTTAAGACTTCTTATTTTTTCTCAAAGAGTTTTTTAGAGATAATCTCACAATAATAAGCTGATGTCTTATAAGCTCTGTAGCACTCTTCTTCTATTTTCTCTCAAAGAGTTTTTTAGAAGTTTAATGAGACTACACAAGTGTAAAATTCCTGAAGCAGTTAATAAGAAAAGAAAGAGACATTTGAAATTAATAAAAAAAATTAATATTATTAACTCACAGACTGCTGCTATTCTAATAAGGTCACAGTCTGCTGAAAAAGTAAAAAGAGAGAATCTCAGAGTCTACTTATTAATAATTACATTCTCATTAAACTTATTCTTTATCATTGAAGTCTTCAGTATCAGTATCTTTATCTGTTAAGAAGTTAGTACTACAGTGTCACAGAGAAGCATACTGCAGAAGAATATGAGAGATACTGAAAGTATTAACTTATTAACTTATAAAGTATCTCAGTTATCTGCTTCAACTGAAGCAAGATTCTCTTCAATCAGTGATTGATCTCTGCAGTACTTTTAACAGCAGTACTGACTGATCTCTTCTTAAGATTAGTCATTCTGAGGTGTTTTTTTATCTCAGAGATTCATGCTTTCATCTTCTTTTACAGACAAGCAAGAGAGATCTTTTCAGTCTTGACAGAATTTATCAACACTTGAAGCTTCAAGACTCTTACTCTATACTGCTCACTGATTCACAAACCGCTCCACCACGAACTCGCTCGATTTTTCGAATAAGAACCCGCCGATAGATCCATCGAAAAGCCCTCGATCATACGAGCATTTTGACCCCATCGCCGACCGCATACCCCGTGTGGTGGTGGAGTTATCCAGCCAAATGTGAACCAGACGTCGTTCGGAACTCCTGTGTGGGATTATCCCCCATTCTCCCCTACCACACCACAACCCCGGGCCAAATTGCCATACAAATTGTAAGGTGAAGAGACCTAGCCGTATGCACCAATCTTCTCGATTTTGGAAGATCCCTGATCTGTAGTTGTGGAGATATCTGAGGTGCGACCTCCGCGAAAACCCTGTCCATCTTTGATGTTCCAAAACACCAACGCCAAGTCCCACCCTCGTACCGCCCTTCCCAATCTGGCCCATCCCCGGCAGAAAAATACAAAAAGATACCTCAGCGATAATATCAAGCACATAATCAACAGACAATGAGTCAACAGCACATCAACAACTATAAAATCAGTATATCTCAAGGTCTGACTGAGCCTTTGATCCCTGCACAGTGAGATATATTAAATCTAGTTTTAATACCTCAATATTCAATAGATTCTGCAAGGAATTGAGAACAGCAATACTAGGTTTCTATTGAATTTGAGAATTAACTCTATATTGATATAATTATTGACAAAGTCTTCTATTTTGAGATATAAATAACCAGTTCCTCTACATCCTGCTGGCAATATTTACATTATTATATAGAAACAGACTTATATTCTCTATAATATCAAGACTCTGAAGAGGGAAAGTCTTGATAGAGAGTATACAGTAGTGTATATCTTAGCAGTTTCTATCTCATTCTTCTACAGCAGTTAATGCAAAAAAAAAAAGATCTTAGAAATAGTTTTTTACTTCTCTTGAAAAAGTAAGGTGTTTTTCTCTGGGTTTTATACAATATTCTTACAAAGAATTAAAAACAGAGTTGTTTTCTGTCATAATTTCATATTCTTTTAAGTAAGAATTACTTTTTCAGTGACTGAAGAGCTTTCATTAATACTTAATTCTTTTTTACACTCTTTATTAACTGATTTGAGTTGCACACTTGTTGTGTGAGAAGAATTGAATAATTTAGAATAAAATTGAATAGTTTTAATCAATTTCTCTGCAAAAAATTGATTTATTTTTTGTCAGTTTTTCATTCAAAAACTGTCATATCATCTGATTTACTATCAATTGATATCATACTTTTCCTCACTGTATCCCAAGAAAGAGATTGTAAAGATTTTATTGATTTATCTTAAAAATCAATTTTAGTTTATTAGATTCTCTTCAAAAATCTAACCTAGTTACTAAACTAGAGTGAAAAAAATCAGATGTTTTATACATAAAAGTCTGCTATTCTTCTTTTGAAATAGTCTGACCAACTTTTCAATTGAAAACAGACTTAGAAACCTCTTAATTGAAACAGTCTGACCAACTTTTCAATTCAAAAGAGTTTAATAAATATCTCAATTGAATTAGTCTGATCAACTTTTCATTGAGTAAGAACAATGAGTTCAAAAGTACACTCAGTTGATGTGAAAAAAGATGCTTTCTCAAATGCTATTCCTGAGATTGAAATTCTGAAGAGAAGAAAGAAAGAAGAAATAGAGAAATAACAAGTTCTTGAAATACAGGAACTTGAAAAAGCAAGTAAAATTCTTGAAAAGCAGTGTCTGAGTGAGATGAATGAAGAAGTTCTGTTAATTCTTCATACTCAGACTAGACAACTACAGAAAGTGATCAAGTTCAAACTTGGAATTTCAAACACAGTTCAAAAAACTTTGAAAATTTCTAATATAATCACTGACTCTTCAGTTTGCTCTTCTTTCTTTTCTACTTCTTCTTCTTCTTCTTCTTTAAATCAGAAGAAAACATATGCTCAAGCAGCTGAATCTGCTGTCTCTAAACCTGCTGTCTCTAAATCTACTATCTCAAAACCTGCTCAAAATTCTGAGAAAACTGAGAAGAATACTGCTCATACTTCTAGTGATAGAAGAGAGGAGAAAAAAATGCAAAAAGAGAAAAATCTTCAAATCTCCAGAAATAGAAGACTTATTCTCAAAGTCTCAAATCAGAATATATTGCAGAGAAATAAGCTAAACTCAAACCTCATTTTCAGAATTAGAAATGAAATCAATCAGCAGTTCTTTTCTCAGTTAATGACTGATATTGAAGTTCAAAAATCAGTTATAGCTTCAATTGAGTCATTCTTCTTTGAAAACTTCATCATTCTGACTACAATGCCTGAATTCAGTGCTGAATTCCTTATTCAGAATGAGAATCTCTGAAAATCAGCAGTAGAATCTTTGTTAAACACAACAATTCTATCTGAGAGAGATGAAAAGTGAGATAAATTCATTCTTTATAATATTTCAGTTGAAATTTTTGACTGTGAAGAAGAAATGCTACTTCTCAAAAATGAATTAGAAGAATACAACTCTATTCAACTGAGAAAGAAGTCTGTATGACTAAATTCAATTGAGTTCAGACAAAGTAGAAGAAATGCCTCTGTTCTAGTATATACAAAGATAATAGAACAGTCAAAGATCTCTGAAGTAAGAGTAGCAGGTTTGAAAATGAGAGTTCATGAATACAAAGATTCAAGAATGAATCTCAAAGCTCAAACACAGTGTTCAAACTGTCAAAGATATGAATACTTTGCAATCTTCTGTTTCAGAGACTCAAAATGTGCATTCTGTGCCAGAGATTACAAAACTAGTGAGCATAAATGTGAAACATGCTTAAAAAGAGATGAAATATGTCAACACACTCTGCTTAAATACTCTAATTGCAAAGAAAAACATGCATCTAGCTCAAAAGAATGTATGTTTGCTTCAAGAACTCAAAAGAACTGAAGAAAAGACAAAGCTCAGAGTAAATCTAGAACTGAAGAGAATAGTCAAGTCAGTAAACTTATAACTGCAAGCTCAAAAAAAAGAAACTCTCAACTATCTAAGTCTTCAAACTTCAATTCTTCAGCTAAATGTAAACAGAATTTGAATTCTCAAACTTCTGTTAAGATTAGAGAATTGAGAAATGACTCTGATGATAAACTAGATATAATGCAAGTAGTTAAGATTCCTACTTTTCAGAACAGTTATAATCTACTATCTGATGATAGTGATTAGATTCTACTCTACTCTCTTTTAATATGAATATACAACAAAAACAACAAAAAAAGTTTAAAAACTCTTTAAAAATCACATTTATTTAAAATAATGTGAATAGAAACTCAAATTGCATTTATTCTTGTCTTCAAATTGTATTTGAATAAAAAGTTGATTTTATACTGCTTCAGGAGCCGAATTTTGATGCTGAGTAAAAATATGTCATTTCTCATTCAAGCTACTACTGCTTTTTACCTCAAAAGTCTGAGATAAAGTCAAGAGTAGTGATCTATGAAAGAAAGAGATCAAGATATCAATTTAATCTAAGATTTGATATCATGTCTGACTCTGATATTCTGATAAGTGACATTATAGATAAAGAAAATGAGTTTGATACTATACAGCTTATAAATATCTATAATGAAAAGTCATTGAAGAAATATAACAATATCTGAACAATTGATAGAGAATTTCTGAACATAACTTCATCAAGAAACTCTATAATTGCAGGAGACTTCAATACACATCATTTCTGATGAAATTCAGAATGCAAGAGAGCAGTGAGAGCTGATAATCTGATTAAATGAATCTTTGAGCATTCAATAGATTTGATTAATAAGTCTGATCAACAAACATTCTTTAGAAAAGATATGAAACAGAAGTCTATTATAGATTTAATCTTCATGTCATAAAATCTAATGAAAAGAAGACTTGTAAACTGATTTATTGATTTAAATGAGACATCAGGATCAGGTCATGAGATTATTCAATTTGATATTGAACTGAGTGAAAAACAAATGAGTGAAAATTCTCTTCTCTCTAATCAGTATAACTTTGAAAAAGCTGATTGAAAAGCAGTTGAAGAAAGTATAAAACTGTTAAAATCTGAAAGACAGAATGAGCTATATTGGAATTCTGGTCAAGATATCTCAAATGAAATGCTTGAGAATAGAGTGAAGCTTATTACATCTATTATTCTAACAAGTGTTAAAGATAATATCTCAAAGAGAAAATCTTCTGAGTATTCAAAACCTTGATGAAATGAGAATATCTCATCTAAAAGAAAAGAATTAGCTACTGCTAGAAGAGATTGAAAGAATGATGTAATATCTGATGAAGAGTTCAAAGCTATCAGAAATGAATATTTTTCAGATATTAAAAGAGCTAAAACAGACTGCTGGAATAAATTTCTTGAAGAAGCATAAGAGAAGGAAGTTTTTAAAGCTTTTAACTATACTAAAACAAGAAGTGTAGCAAAACTTCCAGTCTTAGAATATGAGTTTCAGAATGAATTATATACAGCAAACTCTTTTGAGAAAAAATGTCAAGCTTTCATGAGAATTCTCTTTCAGAACTCACCAGATTCAGATTCAGATTCAGAGAAAGAGAATATATCACTTCTCAACTATATTAATGAAAATGACTGGAAATGATCTGATCTTACACAAGATGAATTAGAGTCAGCTATTTTCTCAAGTTCTGTTAAAACTGCTGCAGGTTCTGATTCAATTAATCACTTGATTATTCAGAATACATATTCCTACTTAAAGAATGAATATTTTGAGCTTTTTTTCAATCTCTTGAAAAATGAATATCATTCTGAATGCTGGAGAGAAGTCACTGAAGTGATTCTTACAAAACCTAATAGAAAAACTTCAATTTCTAAGTCATATAGAGTAATATCTCTATTGAACTGCCTAGGAAAGGTTTTAGAAAAGATAATAGCTACTTGACTATCTTTTATAAGCTCTATAGATAATTCTCTTTTATTCAGTGAACAAATGAGAGATAGAAAACAGTGTTCTGCAATTGACACTATTCTCTCAGTTGTTCATGATATTCAAATAGCAAAGCATGAGAGTCTGGTCTCAACTGCAGTTTTCATTGATATAAAAGAAGCATTTGATCATGTTTCAAAGTCAAAGTTAATTCAGACATTGAAAATATTAAAACTGCCACTTTCTCTAATAAAATGAGTTAACTGTTTTATATCTAAAAGAAGTATACAACTCTTCTTTGATGGAATGAAACAAGACAAGACTGAGATAAAAATAGAAGTATCACAGAGATCTTCAATCTCACTCATTTTATTTGCAATATACACTGCATATCTATTTAAAAATAGAAATATGAGAATAGTGTGATCTCTGAGTTATATGAATGATATTGATCTAGTCTACAGCTTAAAAACTATCAAAGAGAAGTTGAAAGTAATTGAAGAAGCTGTAAAGAAAATCTTTGTTAGAGCAGATATCAATCAAATTCAATTTAATATGAATAAAACTGAGTTAATTCACTTCTTTCTGAGATTCAATGAGAAAGGACTATCTCTAACTCTTTTAAATGAAGAGATTAAACCCAGTATAAATATCAAATGATTAGAAGTATGGTTAAACTCCAAGTTGAATTTTAAATATCACATTCAACAAAGAACTGTCAAGGCAGAAAGACTATTAAACAACATAATCAGACTATCAAATACAGAGAGAAGTCTATTCTTCCAGGCTATGAGACAGTTATATATAGCCTGTATTACATCAGTAGCTGATTATAAAGTTCAAGTTTGATGAAATAATTAAGGGAATTTCACTGAACTCTTTCAAAGTCTGTAAAACAGAGCCTTGAGAAGAATTCTGAGAGCATTCAAATCATCTTCTATTAAAGCAATGAAAATTGAAGCTTCAATTCCTTCTTCTGCTATTAGATTTGAAAAGGCCTGTATGAACTATGCTCTGAGAGTTGTAAAGATAAGCTTAAATCATATAATCAGAGAAAGAGTCTCTTCTTCATTTCCATCAATTAACTCTGATAATGAACTGAATTGAAATAGATTTCTTGATTGAAATGAAAATAACTCTTCAAAGAAAATGTCTTCTCAACTGTACAGACTATGCTCTCTGATTAAAAATTAATTTTCTTCTTTAAATATTGAAAAAGTTGATCATGAGAAGTTATCTCTCTGAAGAGAAAAGCTTGAATCTCTTATAGACTTATAAATAAGTGAACTATCAAAAGAGAAAGAATATGAACAGCATTTGAAGAGAATTTCTACAATTAATATAAAAGACTCTATTCTGATTTATTCAGATGGCTCAAAAAATGAGAACTTGAATAGATTAGGCGCAGGAATTGCTTATACTGAAGATAATATCAATTTTATCTCAGATTTCTGAAATCTAGACTCTGAATGTGAAGTCTTTGATGCTGAACTATTTGCAATAGTGAAAGCTTTCAAACTCATTGAAATAAAATCTCATAAAAGAGGAAATTATTTGAAAGAGATATGAATATTCTCTGATAGTCAAGCTGCTTTAAAAAGACTTAGAAATAGTCAGATTTATAATGATTAAATGAATCTTGAACTGATCTTAAACTCTATTTTGAAAATTCAAAATAGAAGAATATCAAAGCTGATAATTCATCTGCACTGAGTTCCTGCTCATATGAATATTCATGATAATGAATTGGCTGATTCAGCTGTAAAAAAGGGTGCAGAATTAAGCAGATCTATTTAAAAAATTATGTCCTGATCTTTTATAAAGAGAAAAATAAAAGAATCTTGTTTAGACAAGTGAAATGAAAGCTGGCAGAAACAAAAGAAGAGTATACATTATTCAAGATTTGAAACAAAACCCAAGTGAAAATCTTGTTTAATTAAATGTAAAAAGAAAATATTCTCATCTATAATACAGCTGAAACTAGAACATGGCTATTTCAAATCTTATATACAAAGATTTAATGATAGATTTGACTTAATAGAATGCTTATTCTGCAATACAAATGAGAATTCTGAGCATATTGTAATGCACTGTGTATTATACAATAGTCTCAGAGTCAGATTGAAAGAGAAGTATAATCTAAATTAATTAAATATGAGATTCTTATTCTCAACTGAGACAGGAATTAAATACTTAATAGACTTTCTATCAGAAACTCAAGCAGCTATAAGAAAATGACTAAATTCAGAATTATCTGAATATGAAGAGAAGGAAATCAATCAGATATAGTCTGTTAAAACAGCTATACACTTTCTTTTAATAATTTGTTTTGTTATAGTCTCTCTTTACTTTATCTTTTTCTTTATCTTTTTCTTTCAATTTCTTTCTATCTATCTATTTAATGTGTCTATCTTTGAGACTGTGTTCTTTTTCTCTTTTCCTTTGTCATGATATTATCAAATGATTTCAAAGTATCAAAAGATGTTAAAACACTGTAATTTATAAACAGTTTTTGTATTCTGAGCTGGAATTTTCTGATTTTGCATATCTGAAATTGATGAATGTATAATAGTTAACTTTACAGACATAGGAAAAACCCTGAGAACTAAAAGTTCTCAGGTAGATGTTATAGTCTCTGACTGCATACATCTATAATTAAAGAATAATAATAATAATAATAATAATAATAATAACTCTATACTGCTTGAGCATCTAGACTTCTTATCAGAGCTGACACAATGTCTTTCTGTGAGATAATACTTACAGAGAGACAGAAGTCATTATTGCAGACACAATGAAAATAATAGAAGTGAGAGAAGAAGTAAGTGTATAAAATCTCTTTCTTCTTCAGCTGCTTAACACAGTGCAGACAAGTAGTAGTGTCAGTCAGAGACTGCATCAGAGCCTTCTTATAGAGAGAAGATAAAGAAACTGTGAAACTCTGCAGACTTAACTCAGCAGCATTCTGAGCAGAACTCAGACATATCACAGAAGAGAAACTATAGATTAAGTTTCTCAGAGTCACTGTCTCTGAAATCAAGCTCTCTCTGAGATTCTCTCTGAATGACTATATAGAGTCATACATCACTGTGTTAATTGAGAGAAGAAACAGTGTTGTAATAATAACAGAGAGAGTAGAGAAAGAACTGAATACAGATAAACTGACTGACAGAAGAAATGACATCTCACTGCAAGATATGACAACTATTATCATAACTGTAAGAGAAGCAGAAGAAGATGTGACAATGAGAGTGATACTTCTACAGCTCATTGATACTGCTGTCTTCATCTTCAACCTAACTTTCTTAATAGTTATGAAGACTGCAGCTGCATCATAAAGACATTTACTCACTAGAAAATATCAGAATAAGTCTCTTATTATCTTTCAAGAATAATACTCTCATACACTCACTATTACAGATGAGAAGAGGAGAGAAAAATATATTATAGAGAGAGAAGAAATCTTTTTGAAAAATTCTGTTACTACTGTTAGCTTTGTCTCTAAAATACATCACTTTTGCAGAGAATTTCATATATAGAACAGAATATGATAAGAGATCTATAAGTCACTTATTAACTACATTTTTCACATTTCAAATTAATATATAAGAAACTTACTTATTACATGTTTAATTTGAATAAAGATGAGAAAGAGAAGATCTACACAGTCAGCAGAAGAACTTATCTATTTCTTTATATTATATACAGTATACACACTGTCAATCAGTTGATAATTATTACTATATAACAAAGATAATTTCTAATTCAGTAATCTTAAGAGTATAGAGACTATATTCTTAAAGAAAAGAGTATTATTATACTCTCAGCTGTATTAAGACTCTGTTACAGTTTCACACAGCTTATTACTTTTATACAAATGATTTCATCTCATTCAAATCAGTTTTTAATTACTCTATAATATCATTTAGATATATTATAGAAAGATTTAATTAATAAATATAAGAATCTCACTTTAATACAAGATTAGCAGATTACTCTTTCTTAATAATAAAATACTGCTAAGATATCACTCTGATTATTCTTACTTATAAAATAAGAGAAGAGTATTCACTTATTATCTATATAGAATAGCTAGATGCTGACTTCTTATTAAAGAAGTTAGTGATTTATTTTTTCTTCAACTGAAATATATACAAGAGTTACTGTGTGTCTTATACAATCTTCTTAGTATACTAAGTATCATATCTATAATATTCTCACAATAACTCTGTAGTCTATGAGCTCACTATTTAAGTAAGATAGTTAAGCTCACTTATACAGCTTCTTAAACAACTATCTTTATATGACACCGCTGACTAGCCACCGCTTCGGTTTCATCACATTACATCAGTTAACAATCAATTCAGTGTAAATTATGTAAATACTTATCTCATTGTCAGATTTAAGAACAATCTCAGTATCAGAAGAAGAATTGTAATTATTAATAAAATTAGTAAAGTCTTCTCTGTGTATAAAGATTATGATAAGAGAAAAGAATTATTCTACAATCAATTAAAAATTGATTGTAGAATTGATGATAAATAATTAAGAAAGAAAGAGTGGTTTCAAATTACAAGAAAAGATGTATTGTGCTGCAATTTGTGCGAGGTTGGGTAGTGGCACGGGCCACATTTGCGAGGTCAGCTTACATAACGAGGTCAAGTGGCGCACTTAGCGAGGTCAAGTTTTCTGCTTCCTGTTGGGGTTGTTTGCATTTACGCTGTACAGCGTAGGTTCCCAAATTGGCGCCCCCCTTCCCTCGCTGAGTCGCTGCCCTCGTGTCGCTCGTTTCGCTTCCCCTTGCTAGCTGCATAACTACTCCCTCGCTGCCTTTTTGTTGCCGCCGCCGGTTGCCCCTCTTCCGTCGTGGGTTGCTTATATGGGGCTTCTTCTTCTATGATCTTGTGCTGGGCGTAACTATATATAAGTCATCGCCTTCGCTCCTTGTTTCCTCAGGCCATCCATCAGCCTATCTCCAGAAACTATTTTTGATATTGTGTGTCCACTCACGTACTTCCTCACTCCTAATTACTACACCAAACCGCTCACTCACTACTACTACTACTACGACACTCGACAACACCACTCCTATCGAGTCCTCGAGTGAAACCCGCCTTGTTGGATATTTACGAGCAAGCAGTTCGTCTCATTACCCATATTTAACCTCCTCACGACCTCCGTAGAAAAGCTATCAATCAGCAGCTCACCACTTCCGCAAAACGGTTCTCTACCAGAAAAAACAGCGGTGGTTGCCTCGCGAAAGCTGCTGCCTCCCACAAACCAGGGAGCACCATGAGAAGTGACCGCTCAACCACCTACATGCACTCATCGCCGTCCATTCTCCCATCCATGTCTCCCTCTCTCCGGCCCAATTCCCCTCCTCCCTCCCGCAACAGAGTCCGCATGTCTCCCAAACCAAAACACGCCATCCAGCTGGGCAACCTCCCACGCTTCCACCCAGCCGTCTACCAATCCGCTTCGAACGCTCCTCATAACCAACCTCCTTCCCCGCTCCAACAACGACCCGCCCAGCCTTACAGAATACCATCAGGTTCAAGGGATGCCCTACGTCAGTATCGTGACCTCGTCGCAGGCGTGACTCTTACACCACGAGGCTCTTCAACCAGTGGCGGCACAAAGCCTTCTAAACCACGCATCGATCCGCTGGGCAGTCCGGGCCCCGTAACGCCCCTGGCGCTCGAGGACGATGAGGGTGGATATTTCGTCGCTGGGGCACCGTGTTCTCTGCCGTCGGATTCCAGTGCGAGGAATCATGATGGATCTGTTTCGCCACGGGAGCTTGTTGAGAAACTGATCCAGCGGGAGACGGAGAGGTTGGCGTCCCAGGGCTCGTCTAGGAAGGAGAATAAGGGCTGGTAAAGAAATGGTTGGCCACCTTTTATACTACACTACCTATTTATTCGACCGGCCCACATACATCATCATGGATCACGACTCTCTTTGGTTTCTGCCTATGCATTTCTTCCCAGCCTAGTTCATCTCCTACCATGACGATCTGAACAACCCCCTTTGGCCGCTAAAGTGCTCTCTCCCTCGCAAGTGAACACAGTGAACAGCAACGACAAAAACGGATACCAGTCCAATCGACACTTTATGCAACTTCTCTCTCGCCATTTTTTTGTCATTCGGCCGATGATTTTTTTTCTCAACGACTTGCGAATACCCGCCCAGCTACGGCTTGGCTTGCCTCATGTTTGTTTATCTGAAAAGTACCAAACGACAGCCAAAAAAAGAAAAAAAGCATAGAACCAATGCTGAAAAAGGGCAAATTTAAAGCATGGAGATAGATAAACAGGAGCATGGCACTCGTTATTTTGTTACTGATTTTTCTTTTTTCTTTTTTTTTTTTTTTTTTTCCGTGTGGCATTTGTATACCATAGTGTCGTTTTGTTTCCTTTAATTTTTTTTTTTTTTTTGTGTGTGTGTGTTCGTGTTTTCTTTTGACATATCTATCATCATACCCTTCGACTCTCCTTGTATTTTCACGTTTCGCTCTCACAAACCTACCGCACCGAACGCTGTCTGCTGGCAGCAAGGAGAGGTAAAGCAACCTACCATGGAGTCTATCTCATCCTAAGTTTGTATCAACTCCTAACCTATAACTCCTTCCAACTTGTCATCTGCTGTTTGCGATTCTTTTTTATTTCCTTTTGTATGTCTCTTTCACTTATGTTATTTTTCCCACCATGAACCGCATCATCTGTGCTCTTGAGTGTATATACCCCCCCATTGTTTTTGTCCTATCTTATTTTATTTCCTCTACCTTAACTACAGTTATCAAAGACGATAACCATGGAATCATATCCATTAAATTATTACCATGTCCACTGCCGTGGGTACATGCACCTTACCATTCATTATCCGATTCCATCCTGCCTACCCTTCGCCAATCAACAAACCAGGAAATACTCCCGCCCCTCATACCTCGAGAGTTAAGCCCATCATCCAACCCACGTTTCAGGAGGGATTTATACATACACCACTAAATACACCACAGCTATGAAGAATTGGGTTTAGCTCAGTAATTGGCTTTCCATTAATTAATACATAAACAAATTGGGAATATTATGCACATGCGAAGTTTACTTATCACTGTCTGTCTACCTTGCCTGCCTAATAGCTAACTAGCTGCCTATCTATAGTCTATATGCTTCATTCAGTCTATTTATTCTAGCAGTGCTTATAGCTGAGAAGAACCCCCTGCTATGTACAGAGTAAAAATATATAGAATTAAACAGAGAGAGAAGGGAGACAGAGAGAGCTTGAGACTGCAGAACATTGATTTTTATATCACAAGTTACTTTTTCATTCTTCTTTCAAATCACTTGTGTACATAAGATTTCCCAGTTTTTTTAGAAATAGCTGTGGTGTATGTATAAGATCCCTGATCGATATCCACTCACAAAACCCGTCCCGTCCCACCCACCACAGACCACAGACCAACCACCCGCGCCCGGCATGAAAAAACTCTCTTCCCCACACCATCCTCAATCAAAATAATTGTTACTGCGTAAGAATCGTCTTATTATTGTTATTATTATAAATCCACTCAAACTCCCACCACCCGCCACAACACAACGCGGCAAGCTGCAGAAAAGTTTTGGCCGGGATGAAAGAGATGGGAATTCAAATTCAAAAATAACCCTGTAAACCAAACCCAAAGAATAAGAATATATGATAATGTTGAATAATTAATTGCTCCGCGGACTACTTACTCCTACCTCCTCCGTCCGAGTTACCAGTGTTGGTTCCGTGGAGCCGTCCATGCGCTGTGAGTTAACGATTATTATTATTATTATTAGTAGTATTAGTTAGTATTATTATGGGGCCCACCACCACCGCACGCACCCTGAGGTCCAAATGTTCTTCTCCCCCTTTTAATGTCGTCATAGCGTCTGTCCACACGCCACGGACACCCCGCTACAGAGTGTACTGCGTACGGTACACACCACCCAGGGCCACCCCACCCCGACTTGACCTCGGGACCATGAAAGAAAAAATTAAAAAATTAAAAAATTAAAAAAGACAAACCCCATCTCTTGCCCCCGGCCAGGATCGAACTGGCGACCTTGAGATCGCTAAGTAGTTTTTGCTACCTATCATATTATTTGAATAGGACATGAATATGAGACTCACGTGATAACCAACTACACCACAGAGGCTTGGAGGGGTTAGAAGGTCAGTGATTGGCGGGGGATTTCTGGTGGGGTTTTTTTATTTTTTTTATTTATTTATTTTCAATTATTGTTTTCTTTTACAAAATGTTTTGAAATTAGAAAGATTGTTATGTTTATTTTCTTAATTTTACTATTATTTACCCGAAAACTAGTTGTTGAGGAGTGAAACTCCTACGCGTTGTAGCAATCATAATCACTCTTTATATTTTATCTGTTGTTCAATGCCGGATTTCTTCACTCTCGATGATTCACAGATTGCTAGCATGACAGCTACTCGGTAAAATAAGCCTTGATGGTTGACGAGTAGGTAATCTCGAAAGGTCCGCTGTGACCATGTGAAGAATGCGTAAATGGCGCAAATAAATGCCGCAGAGAGGGAAAGGGGGAACAGGGGTTATAGTGACTAGATATAACACTTCTCAGGAAAAATGCTGGAATGGCGTCATTTATTGTTCGTTGACTACAGCTATGCAGTGGAAAAATGAGGAGGGGTGGTGCTCGAAAAGAGGTCTGTTTGAGTTTGTTGGTGTGGGGATTAATTTGCTTCTGGATGGGCTTTTCGGTGCAATCTCTCAACTGCAGTGGAAGGGTGTGCACTGTCTGTACCTGCACTATGATACCATGTGTAGCGTCTAAATAACAGCAAGGGGGCCGCGGGAATATGAAGCTGTAGAGAATAGCATACTTCATAGACAGAGCTATATATGTCATGTTGAGCAAATATCGGAAAGTTGACCCGTTTTTCGGACGCAGTGTATTCAAGATCTACTCATAGATATGCGATATATGATATGCAAGATATATACTACATACAAACTACTCCTCCACCAGCAACCTCGGCCGCCAACTTAGCGGGGTAACCCGAATAACCATCTGCGGCCGCCCATTCCACACAACCCGCAGCCCAGCATCTCGCAGCACCTGCACAACCGTCTTCCCCACCTCCGCCGTCTCCGCATCGACATCACTCAGCGCCCCATACCGCACACACAACCCGCCCCCGTCCACCGCCCTCTCCGCATCCTGCATGTGGAAATACGCCCACCCCGAATCCCCCACCCGCGCCTCCCGGTGTATCTGCGCATCGCCAGACTGCGCCGTGTAGCAGAAATTCATCCGTGTCAAGATCCCCTTGCTCGCGGCCAGGATCTCAAAGGCGCGCTTGACGCGCTGGAACCCGGCGTCCGCGTCCGCGGGCCATGTCGCCTGCTGCTCCAGCCGCGCCTGCCAGAGCTCGTCGATTATCCGGCGCGATTCGGCGATGATGCGGGGGTCATTGCTGTCGTAGCGCTCATGGTGGAAGAGGTAGGTGATCTGGTCGAGGAGCTCGGCTTTGGTGTATGCTGCGGTGCTGATGATTCCCGCCGCGCCTGCTTTTACGTTGTCGATTGCGTCCTCGTCTATAGGGGTAGGCTCTGTGGTGGTTGGAGGGCTAGATGTTGCGTGCTGATTTTTTAAAAAAAAGAAGCGGGCGCAATTCTCCTGAGGTCAGTGCTGTTACATATATGCTCTCTGGTGAGTCCTGATTACGAGGACTTTATGTAAAATAGGGGTTTCATACCGGCATTGTGTGGGGAGGTGGACGATGAAAAGCTCTGGCGGATGAAAAATCTGCGAGGATGAGAGCACTCGCATTCAACCCTCGGGTTATTTAGTTATCTCCAGGTACACTGTGTGAGTTCATAACAATCATCTCGAAGCTAGCGTGTCCAACTCGTATCTCAGATTTGACCAATAAATACCTAAACAGCACGGTAAGACAGAAAGATGTGAAATTTTAGTCTCTGCCTTAATGTGAATCATTTCCTCCGTTGCTGGTTTATTATTTGATGAAGTTTATCTGACGAGTGGTTAGATGTTAACTGAATTCTTCTTTGCGCAAGTACATCTTTGGAGCATGGATTGGCGTAGCATTTTCTAAGCTGTCAATCCTTCTGGCCTGGTAGTGGAGTTTTTTGTATTCAATGACGGTTGTTTAAGCTCGTTGCACACCGCCAGAGTAAATATCCGCTGCATCTTCCCCAAAACTGGTTGAGTCGAACGCTGCTTAGGCTCCCTCCCTGCCTTTCCTGACCGCTTGGTCTTGCAGAAGCCGGGCATATTTAAACATCGCGATGCCGAACCTCGCTTATTGCATGTTAGTTGGCACTGATTACTACCCCCTTCTCATGGCTACTAACTTACCAGTTATACCAGCACTAGTGATCACTAGTTTATCCTGGAGTACATGCACATGTCTAATTTCAGAGACCTTCAGAAGATAAACAATAGACGATACGTGTTCTAGCTGCCTCTATATACGTCGCGTCGAAGTCTTGGAACCGTCCGTGTATATTACATATCACGTGACACTATATTCGAGAGCATTCCAAGGTTCCCTCCTTTTTCGGCCCGACTAAATTGATGAAGCTTGCTCGGGGTATTTTTCAATATATAATCATTTTTATGATATAACTTATAACTTTTGGGGAAACGAGAAACAGTCAATCGTCTCACGGTCAAGGAAAATCTCAGAGAGTGTTTGGAGCGGGAAAATTGAATTGGATCAGCTTTGCCTCACAACGGGTTGACTGCCATATGTACAACATCTAAATGGAAACACACAGCCGATAGTTTTCTATCTATCTTGTTTCAAATCAAGATCTGGCTTTGGTGCATGCATCGATGTTTTCGATCAACGATAAACTGCATCTGCAATAACCCACCTGGAAGCAAAAAGTACTTTCTCATACGGTCGCTGGACCTTTGAAATCCTAGATTGATATCGGGGAAAATGAGTTCAGCGGATATGAGAAATCAGGAAGCGGATGGGATTCGAGAGAAGCCAGGTGTTGCCAGGTCAAGGGGGAAGAAAAAGGACTACAAAGGGTTTGTGGCGGGTGTGTTTTCTGGCATTGCCAAGTTGAGTGGTGAGTTATTTTGGGCCCCTTGCTTCCTTTTCTCGTCAGCATCCCTACGACAAGTGTCCCATTTTATGTTTCTCGTGACAAGGCAATATATGCTGCTGGGATATAAGGCGAATGTCGATATGATGGCGCTGGACGTATTTTTCTGTAATGAAATTGTTCGTTTTGGTTATCAGATGCCCGCCATTTACATCTGATGTCCTGTACGACAATTCTGAGTCACGGCCGATAACTGACGAGGCTTCCAACACTTCATGTGGGATAATTTATAGTGGGACATCCGTATGTTTAATATCATTCTCACCTGATCTCGGATTTTCCTTCCTGGACGCTCTAGGGCTTGTTCCCATAGGCTCATCGGTTGAGTTCTTTTGACTGATATATTAGCCAACAGATTCGATACCATCAAGGTTCGTCTTCAAACGACAAAATCTGCACAATTTAGCGGTCCTTTAGATTGTTTGCTTAAGACTGTACGGAATGAAGGACCAAGGGCCTTGTATAAAGGTGCATCACCACCTTTGATGGGATGGATGGTCATGGACTCTGTGTTAGTCTTTCCAGTTGAACCCCAGCATCTGTTTATAACTCTTCGTGCAGTACTCTTCTAATCTTGATATAGTATGCTCGGGTCATTAACCCTCTATCGTCGTCTTTTGTTTGAACATGTTTTTGCAAACAAACAATTACGACGAATAATACCTTTTGCTTCAAAGAAAGTTCCAGATCGACTGTCCAGCTTTGGGCACGGCATCGCTGGTGTTTTGGCGGGCTCAACTGTTAGCTTTATAGCAGCACCTGTTGAGCATGTGAAAGCACGATTACAGATCCAGTATGCAGCCGATAAGAAGCAACGGTTGTATAGAGGCCCGATCGACTGCACGAAGAAGATTGTACGTGCTCCTATCAGTGTTATTCATTTTTTTTATTTTTTTATTTTTACTATCTTCACACAATC
The DNA here is from genome assembly GCF_000003855.2 of Blastomyces gilchristii SLH14081. Lineage (NCBI taxonomy): Eukaryota > Fungi > Ascomycota > Eurotiomycetes > Onygenales > Ajellomycetaceae > Blastomyces > Blastomyces gilchristii. The sequence continues at coordinate 7,157,580 of NW_003101682.1, forward strand.
GAAAAACCCCAATCCACCTATTCACATCAAATTTGTTTTCATAGCTTCGTACACACGGAATCCAAGGGCTTTATCGCGGGTTTTGCGCCACTCTGCTCTTCCGCTCATTTTTCTTCTTCTGGTGGAGCACTTACGACATTTTCTCGCGACTCATGAAGCAGCATACTCAACTATCCACACCAGCAGTCAACTTTTGGGCGGGTGGCTTGTCCGCGCAAGTGTTTTGGCTCACATCCTACCCGTCCGATGTTGTGAAGCAACGGATTATGACGGATCCGTTGGGTGGCAAGCTGGGTGATGGCGAAAGGAGATTTCCGCGGTGGAAGGATGCAGCGGTAGCTGTCGCGAAAGAGAGTGGTTGGAGAGGATACTGGCGGGGATTCCTGCCGTGCTTTTTGAGAGCATTCCCCGCGAATGCAATGGCGCTGGTGGCTTTTGAGGGAGTTATGAGGTACTTGGGATAGATGGGGATACGAAAAAGCATCGAATCCATTTCTGGCGGAGCATTTTGATCATTTTTGCATTTGGGTTATAGATTCTATGCATGGGGCGGATACTAGGACATCGCAATCTGTAATTCTATATAGCAAATATTAGACGGCGGGGAGTAATTCGTGACATGTACATTACATTACAATAAAATACAATAAAGCAGTTTCCACAAATATACGGATTTCCTTCAGATCAGTCACTGGCGCACATTACCCGCCTTTGGTCTCATGGCCATTTCCGTTTCATTCTTGGTATAGACTGACATTGATACCTCAGATGCACATAGCACACATCCAGCTCAGTTTCCCACCTAGCGAATTACCCCTAGTTGAACTCATGAGTTTTGATTTGTCCAGATGATAGTATCGTTTCTGTATCAAGCACAATGCTCCATCTTACAACATTTCAGGAGGCTCCTTAATACGCTAATTATAATATAAAGTTAGTCTCTTGGCACCCGGCTTCCCGACTTCACGGGTTCTTCTTGGCACGAGCCGAGGTTGGAACCCATGTCACGAACCAAACAAGATCTTTAGAAGAACTGACCACATGAACCAACATCGTCCTGTAACTATATATCTCCTCTGGATTTCACAGATGAGGTTTACTCTGATATTCTGTGACAATATAATACTAATACTCAATACTGTTGCACAACAACCCATAATATTGTGTGCAATCGTTTGATTTTCCAGGTCGGATGCGGCCTTAACCTGGGAAGTCCATCCTCAGCATCAACCATGGATGAGTTTACGGCAGACGCCTTCGTCAACCGCGAAGACCCCATTCCTGTCATTTCAGTCTCGTCGCAGCCAGCCGAAGATAGCCCCAGGCCAGCTGGAAGGGACAACGACAATGTTTCTGTTGCATCCGCTCTATCTGCCCGGCGACTGAAGCAAAAATTCCAAGGCATGAAATCCGATGCGAAATCACTGGGTGGTTGGTCTGCTGGGTCCTCTCTTCAGGAACGGCTGTTAACAAAGTATAGTCCTAATATATTGCTTATGTAGCTGTATATACTACTGGAGCTAACTGGCATTATCTTTATTCAGACTATGGCAGCAGGTTTTACCTGGGGAAGATCCTGGGGATGAGTCCGAAGCTGTGGCCGGCAAACCTCCCACTGTCCACGTTGACCGCCCTGCTTTCAGCCTTCCTACAATGAGCAACAACTTCCGACGTTTTAATGCTAGGCATGATTTCCCTTCTTATACCCTTACCGGACAGGATGGACATCTTTCTTTTGCTAACTATTATATAGAATTGGCATTGTATTTCTTTTCCAGGAGCGCGTGACCAACGTCCTGAGCTGGCAAACCCCAACTCACACCTTGTCTTTCCTTTCCGTCTACTCGTTTATTTGCCTAGACCCATACTTACTGATGATTCTCCCATTTGCTGTCTTTTTGCTCTTTATTATGGTCCCGGGATTTCTTGCTCGTCATCCACCCCCGCCCGCCTCTGCATCGACCTCTAGCACTACTGCGTACTACTCATACGATGGGCCGGCTCTTGCTCCAGCACAGACTATTAAACCCGTCTCAGAAACTTCAAAGGACTTCTTCCGTAACATGCGAGACCTCCAGAATAGTATGGCAGATTTTGCGAACCTGCACGATGCCACCGTAGCTCTGTTGTCCCCTGCCACAAACTTTTCTGATGAAACATTATCATCCACCGTTTTCCTCCTACTCACCATCCTATCTGCTATTCTGTTTTTAACGGCCCATCTAATCCCATGGCGTATGCTGTGCCTTGTTGGTGGGAACGCTGCTATTATCGCAAGCAATCCTAGCGTTGCTGCCTTCATGCAAGAAATCGGGCATCAGATGAAAGACGCAACCGCTGAAGCCCAGAGTACGGCCGGCGACGCCTTCTACAACGTTTTCGGAATCCCGATTCCGTCATCGCCGTCTACGCTCCTCACATTACTTAAATCTACTGCTGCAATTTCACTCGATACGTACCCAGAAGAGCGAGAAGTGGAAATTTTCGAGCTCCAGCACAAAACGCTCTCGCCATACACGGCAACTTCGGACTGGGAGTCGTTTGTTTTCACCCCCACTCCCTATGACCCGCTATCTCCATCTCGTATCGCAGGCGATCGACCAAGGGGTACACGGTTCTTTGAGGACGTCAAGGCACCGCCGGGCTGGAAATGGAAAGGCAAGAAGTGGCAGCTGGACCTCGAATGCCGCGAGTGGGTGATAGAGCGGATGATTACGGGTGTCGCGTTTGAAGTTCCGGGTTCCAGCGATAATGCGGTGCCTGAGGAGGTCGGAGGCTGGGTCTGGGATTTACCATTCCACCCTCCTGATGAGGACGCGTATAACAATGATGGCTTAGCGTATGGGGCCAGCTATGAAACCAAGGGGAAAGATAATGAAGCTGAACAGAAAGGGAATTCCAAGGGGAAGGGGAAGCTGGCCAAAGCAGACTTTGAAGAAGGCGTTGCTGGGATTGGCGGGACGGGAGAATGGAGACGGCGGAGATGGGTTAGAGTTGTGCAGCGCGCCAGTGTTGATGACAGAAGCTCTGATACTGGGTAAAATTGTATAATTAGCTGATTTGCGTATGGGGTTATTATGCATAGGAGGTATGATGCCCCGTGTGCTAATTGTATCGATGATGTTACGATTACGAGTCAAATGGATGTTTATGCTGAATAGTTCGTGATACCATCTTTCAACTAGTAGTTATTCCGATGCAGAGTACTCCGTCTTGTACGGGCACGGCTCCATAAACGAGCCAAACTTCATTCTCTACGGAGTACAATTCATCAACACGATATTTTCTTTGAGAACTGCAGGAAATCGACCAAAAATTCCTAAAGTTTTGATATGCAGCTTCTACCCAATCACAATTCTTTGCTTATCCATCACTGCTCCGTAACTACAGCAGCCCCCAATAATACCAAAGCACCAGAATGTTGAATATTGACACAGAATCTCCCATCTCCCCCCTACCCAGCCTAATCTATACCAAACAAAACCAAAATACATATTTCCACAAAGAATGCCACAACCAAACTGCCCACAACCCCATTAGCCATCAGAGAACCCCCCGCCGCCGACGCAGAGCTCATAGGTGCATTCGCTGCCATCGTTGAGGCAGCTGGCGGGGGAATTGTTACCGTAACGTCTACCGTGGAGCGCAATATGGGATCGGTCGTGGCCGTGGATGCATCAGTCGTGCGAGTCGCGTCGTCATCATTGCTGCCGCCGCTGCTGCTACCTGCTGACAGTGTTGACTCCGGGTCAAGAGTGGCCTTGCTAGCATAGTTAGTCGCTGTCGCGAATGAAAGAGTCGAGTTTGCAGATGCAGATACAGATGCAGATACAGATGTGGATAACGCTGCGTCTGCAGTTCTGGTGCCACTTGCTTTGAATTTCACCTCGCCCTTGTCGTTCACGTTATATTCCTTTCCGTCGAGGATGCAGACGGGGTATATGGGTTTTTGAGAGGATGTGTGGCCTGTTATTGATTTTTTAGTATTTTGATATGAGTGTTTGACGTTAGAAGCTGGTTTCTTTATGTCTTTCTCATATAGCTCATGCGTTTCATGCTTTGTCTCATGTGGGGGGAATATTATTTATTAGCCACTTACAGTATGCATGTTTCTTTGTCCCGACAGGATCAGTGTTTTTGAGCCTAGGATTTGTTGTTAGTATTGTCTTTTTCTTTTTCCTTATCTCTCTTCTTCTTCGTGCGAAGAAGAAAACATACGCTTCGCGACAGTCAATTTGTTTCGGCCCTCCCTTTGAGCACATTTTGATCAGGAATGGAACTGTTCCATCTGGCAACTCTCCACAAACGTCCTCCTGGCCCTGCTTGCTAACTATGCAATTCAGCCCAGTTATCACGCCTGGAAATGAAAATTCACTTGAAGGACATTTGTTTCTCGGTCAGCGCATATCCTTCCACGCTAGATTGCCATGGCTGTGGAGTACCTACATCTGTGCGATGGACAGGTGAGAAAGCAGTAAAAGGGTCCCGAGAACCCGAGTCGCTGATAACTTAGGCATTTGGGGCGTCAGCGTCTTGTTGGAACCCGGCGTCAGAATACCAAAAGAGAGCGCGAAGTGTTTTAAATGCCGAAGGGGTACCAAATAGCGAAGAGAGAGGTAGAATAGAGCGCGGCTTGATTAGAAGAGGAGCAATAATTCGAATTCCAACTTCTTATGGCTATGTTATTATGAACTTGAAGGGAAAGAAAAAGGACAAGTCCTGGAAATTATAAACAACTAATATATTTTTTCACTGTAATAGGCATATTAATTGTGAATGCGGTAAGGCGAACCGTGTTATTTCACTCTCTTTATACATGGATGGCTGGATGCGTATTCGGACGTGCACGTTCAAGGCAGCCCACATAATGCCTTTGATTCCTTTTCCCGAAACCAAAGAGAAAGGAGAAAACGGTTGAAAGTCATTAGGGAGTTTCGTCGCTTTCAATTATTTCATATAACCTTTCATTATTCCAAGTCCACTCCGCTATGTCTAGTGGCAACTGCCCGTGGCGAAGGGAGTCATTCGAGCTATCCGTCACCCTTGGGTACAGTGAGACAGGATATGCACATGCCTCGTCATTATGTAGAATAGACCGTGGAAATGAAGTCCCTTCGAAGGGGAGTGCAGATGTATCTCAATACTAACGGTATTCACACAGAGTACCAACGGTAACAAAGATGTCAACTGCGAAGACGATACTCGAGTAGCCATGACCAAAGCGGAACGTCGCATACCTCCAGGGCTGGATTCGTGAGCACCTATAATTAGGTACGAAGAACCAATATTAACTGGCACAATTACCGCATCGGCCAAGGTGTCCAGTAAACATGAAGCTAGCAGCTCCAAAAAGACGCATACGACGGGATCATGTCTATGGCCGACAGAAGAGGAAAAAGGAAAAAGGTCGAGATTCTGCTGATGAAAAACGAAAAGTCCCAACTCCGTAAAACGCCATGCCAAACCAAATCCAGTTCTCCCGTCCTTCTAAATCTCCAAACATCTCTCGTACATTGGTAACCGCTCCCCCGCTAGGCAGCTCCCCGCTTCTCCTTCCATTTCTTCAGTCTCCGTTTTATGTCCCCCTCCGTTTGCTGCATAGGATTCAACCTCCTATCCCTAACCATTGCACCGATATTATCACCATGCTTCGCCACTAGTCTCCCTAGCCATTCCTCCTCGCGCTTGCTCTGCTGTCTGGGTTGTTTCTTCTTCAAGGCCTCCTCTTCCAAAGCGGCTTGGCGTTCCAGCGCTTGAACTATCGCCGACGAGGACATGCTACCTGGGATACTCATGGACGGATTACCGAGACCAGCTTGGCCAACTTCATTCAGCGGATCTTCTAGTGGGTTTGCTTTCCGGCGCTTTCGCCCCGCAATTTCAACCTCGTCGTCGTTCTCTGGGTGAATCACGCGGAGAATCCTCCCTGTTTCTGGATCTCGTTCGACGCGCGCTTCGGTAGGTTTTATCATCTTCAGGATTGTTGAGGAGGGTAGGAGATGTAAAGAGTCTGTATGTTGTTGGCCCGACGACAAATCCGCGAGCTTCTTCTCCGCGCCGCCAGTCGGGGCGTTGAGCTGGGATGCTAAGCCAAGTCGGCGGTAATTTTGGGTTAGGGTTAATTTTTTATCCCTAAGAGATGTTAGATTGGCATGGAAATGTAAAAAGAAAGGAGATCCTTTGGCAGGGGCAGTTTTAAGGAGATTTGATACCAGTTCTGCGCGATGATAGCGTTCCCCAGGACGTTAATTTTCTTGTTCCCATTTTTCAGCCGGTTAGCTCTTTGCTTCACCCTTGGAGCGCCTGAGCGATTCTTCCTTTTTTGTAAAATGCGACCCATCTTTAATCTCGGGTTCCTTTGAGGGTGCTTGTAGCTCTTTGTTGGCTGGTTTCTAGATCCGATGCTGAGGAACAAATTTTTTGGATAAGCTTGATCGTCAATGTTTGCACCTATTCTTGGCATATTTGCACTTGCACACACGGCATGGAGACATCGCTGAAAGAGGAAATCAAGTCACGTGTAGGGTTCAAACCCTACACCACAATTCGCTTAGCGACTTCCGGCCGCGATGAGAACTTTCGATCCAACGCCCGACGACGACAACGACGACAACGACCAGCGCTTGTAGACGCAGAATTCCAGGTGAGAAGGCTATATTCATTGTATGCGGACTCGCGCGCATACGATTTGCTGACATTGTTCAAATTCTAGTCCCTAATTCAAGATGAGTACGTACCGATCCGTCCGCCGGTCCAGAACCACCGCATACTAGGCCTTGTTCGCCATTTAATTATTACGATCAACTGACAGATTGAATAGCGAAGGGAACTTCCAGCTTTGGCAAGCGCCATAACAAATCGCACACTCTGTGCAGACGTTGCGGTTAGTCCGATCTCCTGGAATCCCGCTTGTGCACGAGAGGCATTCGGACATCAACCCCCTTGAAATCCTCACATTTTTCAATATCCGCGATATTTTAGCAGAGAAAAATGATATACTGAACATTATTTTGGACAATTTTGAACAGGCCGTCGCTCTTTCCACATCCAGAAGCACACATGCTCGTCTTGCGGGTATCCAGCCGCTAAGACCCGGAAATGTACGTTGAGTCCCAATATACAATCCATCCGGCACGTTAGAGTAGAAGGGGATCTGCAATCGGGAAGGCAAAAAGATGGTTTTGGAACTTGGTAAAACGGATAGGATATCAGGACGTTTACTTACATCGTTTGTTTTGCCGTCAATAGTCAACTGGGCCGAGAAGGGTCTGCGACGAAGAACCACCGGAACTGGACGCATGCGATATCTCAAGACGGTCGACCGCAAATTCAAGAACGGATTCCAAACCGGCACCCCCAAGGGAGCTCGGGGGCCAGAGAAGCATTAAGTTGCTGCGGGGTTGAAAGAATGGGTTTCCAATGACAATCTAGGCTAAGGGTTGAATTATTTTTTTTTCCTTTTTCCTTGTGGATGGCCGGATTGATTTTCTTTTAACGGTTCAGAGGTGTTTACTGTTTTATTTTGCTAGCGTGCTATCAACATTCGAAAAAGGGGAAACAACTCGTTTGGCCGGATGGGGAGTGAGAAGGCGTGGGGTGGAACATGGCGTGCGCCGTGTACATGAATAGTTTAATGACATGCGCTCTGTGGCCAAGGTGCTTCCTGTTCACATATACCTATCTTGTTGGACTGGGCCCATTTTATCACAACTCGCGCTACATGTTACTTACTCCCCATCTTCGAAAATCGAAGGTCTCTAGCCGTCCGCGTCATTGATCACTTTACTTCTCCAACGGTTTTACGATTCGTTCAATGCTTTCAATTGGAGGTATTGATTCTACTCTCAGAAAAATCTTACACATGTGATTTCATATAACAACCATGATCAACCCGTTCACTCGCCTCTACCGAAAACACGAACCGCACCATCTCCCTGTACAAAGTACAGTACCTCCTTCTCTTCCAAGCCCGCATGATCGTGACCATCTCCTTTCTCCGTTTCTGGAACCCACCCACCCCCTCTACTAATCCGTAGAACGCCACTGACATCTCGCGCAACACCTGTGTCTAAACCTCTCAACTGCATAACCATTCTAGCTTGATGCGCCATCCCTACAACTAAGGATGCATGCTCTATTTCAAGCGGCGTTGGTTGTTGCTCCATAAACTCGGCAGAACCTGCGTGAATCAGAGGCGAATCTGCCGCAAGTGTGACAACCGTAGAATGAACCCGCTAACTCGGGGAATAGGAGAAGAAATCCCACTTAATTAGCCTATCAAATTCGTCCAGGTTCACACCCCGTAGATTTCGTGGTAGTATAGAAGGGGTGTTTTGAGGGATGCAAACCCATTATCTTGGTATATAAGTGTTAACGTACCTGCCGTAACCCGAACAAAAACTCCCCCATCTCCGCCGCCCCAACACCCATTCCCGGACCTGTAGCAGCCAGGAGCAAATCAGGCTGATCCACTATAAGGAGAACATCGTTTTCCACCGGCTTTTCATCAGACGCCGTACCCCCGCTCAAGTCATCGATGGCAGCGGCGATCTCCAGCTCCAGGGAGTCGAGGCCTGCGTTTCCCATACCAGACCATCGAAGTTTCCTTGACGCACTACCGCTACTCTTCCCATGGCTAGTTACGGTTGGAGAACGGCTAGATACTGGCCCTCGAGCTGATAGAGTGGCGTGCGACGGTATCCGCGCGGGGATTGGAGAGCTGCTTGCCACAGGGGGGGCTGGCGCTGGCGCTGGACCTGGGTCTGTTTGTGCGGGCAAGAAGAGTTCTGAGACCCCGTCTATGAAAGCGAAATTGCCTTGTTTTGATAGTCTGGCAAGATCCAGTCCCTAAGATGGAGTGTCAGTAAAGCTTAAATAAAGGTCGTTTGAACATGCCAATGAAAAATTTAATTCATATAGCTGTTACTCATGTCCCCCCACGTATAAATGCGGAACTACCAAAAAATATATAAAAGCAATCATGAGAATTAAGAATGCAACCAAAATGATCCAAACACCAAAAAATTTTCAAGAGAAAAATATCAATAAAATCCATACCAATCTCCTCGCTTCCGCCCTCCAGAACTCCATCCCCCTCAAAAAGCTCACGAGCACCACCCGTCGTATCCCTCTCCGGCCAGCGTTGAACTCCAGCTCTTCTCCACCTCGACCGCTACCGGAAGATAGAGCATCGCATAGGATCCTTAGAACCAACCAATTGCTCGTTGCCCCTAGAACGGAGGTGATTAGGGTGAGTGATTGGGCCGGGAGGGGTGAAGCTGTGTAGGGTGCTAGGAGGGGTGCGGTTGGTATAGACATGTTTATTCGCTTTCTATTCTTCCTTTCCTTCTACTATTCTTGGCTAGAAAGGAGAGGTTTAATTCGAATGAGTAACCGGTTCAGCTTCCTCCCCCTTGTGTATCTGCTGTGCGGCGGGGAAGAGGGTTGTGCGACACTGCCGCGGTTGTATGGTGAGCGGATATATTTATTCGTTAAGTCGATTGATGCGATAGTTACCAAGCTTATTTAAGCTCGAAATATGACGGGATGGAATTGTGAGACGAGAATCGATATGGTAAATATGAGGTACTCTTGACTTAAGATTGCAATCATAAATTAAAAGGTGAATATCAATTATCAGGTGGTTGAATTCCCTCCTACCCCAGAATCAGGTGAGTTTCGTCATTCGAGCCTTGAAAAAAAAAACAGATATTTAAATAAATACTTGCGTCATTGCCAACATCTTCTTATTCAACGCGCACACCACTCATTTCCACGCCGCACTGGTTCGACATTAGAACATGTTTCACGGAAATTCTGTCTGAAAGGCCATTTTGTCAATTTTAATTTTGAAGTTTAATTACGCAAAGAACTTATTACCTAGATGCCCCTCCCCCGGTAGGGTCCTTGAGTGATACCACGACCACAAGTTCAAGCTACCAAATCCCTTACCGCCGCGCAGAACCTTGAATCCCCCCAACAGCATGTGAATGCGCAAGAACATTGAAAAAGTAAAAATGAAAGGATAAATCTAAAGAAGTAGAATGAATTGAAGGAGGGTGCAAGAAAACAAAACCATATCCCAAGGTAGACCTTCCTCCCCCTTCCTGCCCCTCCCTCCTCCCTCCTCCCTCCCCCTCAACACCCCGGGCCGTGGCTATTTCGATATACCCATCATCAATTCATCCCCAAAAGCTGTTCAAGTTCATCCAGTGCTGAAGTTTGTATATCGTGTCCAAACTCGATGATCTCTTCCCTATGTCCTTCTTCTTCTCCTTTGTCTTCTTGACTCCCGACCGCTACAGCCAAACTCCAAGCCGGTTTAGCATTTTGCTTGGTTCTCTGCCTATTTGCATCTCCCACTTGTAAGCCATTAGCTTCACATTGAGTAGCTGGTAAGTAGGAGTTTGCGAAATACGCTTGCGAAACGGATCTAAATTCAATCCCATTCAGATCGAGGGCCCTTGCAGGCGGAGCGATGTTCGGAGTGAGTGGTTCTCGTGCCGGTATGGTAATTTTGCCTTGGATGTTTGGATATGGCAGAGAAATCGACGGAGTGCTGGTATCATCGTTGAAGGCAATAAGTAGATCTGCGCCCTCACCGTTTGGGCCATGGATTTTTTGAAACGATGGGGTAATTATACCCTCATCTTGACCGGCCGGCGCTTCGGGCTTGTCGGATTGTTCACTGAGATACTCAAACAGCTCCTCTTTGGATTCGGAGTCATCGAAAAGCTGCAAGACATCGCCAGCATACTTCAGGCCGCCTTCAGTTTCCGCGTCCGGGGAGACAAGAATATTGATGGCTTTGATAGGTTTGGGAGCGCGGGGAATTTCGACCTGAATAATGGCGGGACACCGTCTGTGATTCAATGGACTCTCAAAACACCCATTCGCGATCTTTCCGAGTACTTGCTGGAGCACCCAAGGGAAACTAATGAGAGGCAACCTTTTCTCCATTTTGTTATTCTCAATGAGGACAGCGGATTTTTCAGCCATAGCCGCCTCCATCTGTTCGCTGGTCACTTTATACATCGCGACGGCAAGAGGCGCGAGGTGTTCAAAGTCGTTACCGCCTGCTTTTTCCTGACAGAGCGTGCTGAACTTCTCCCGCAGGGCGGATGAGATGCGACCAATGTCTTCATGGAATTTGTAGTCATTCGACATCTCCGAATGACTTAGTACGAACGTTGACCAGACTTCGAGTTCGGTTTCGATTTCGTGCCGGGCCATGATCCGCCGCATATCCGTATCGTACTGCATTTTGAGGTCGGTTGCAACGCTCAATAATTTCTCGTCAACCTCAATCCCTGATTTTAAAATCCGCTTGTCGAACTGTGGTCTTTCCTCAGGAGACAAAAACTGGATCTTTGATCGGATATCAATGTGGCTAGCCATATCATACAATTGACCCAGAATTTTTGCAGAACGGTACTCCGCGTTTTTATTTTTCATTTTCCTTTCCATGAAATGGGGCCACACTTTTGGCTTCAGATTTCGAGTCATTCGAACTGGTATTCCAGATTTGTTGTAATCAACTGCTGCGGAATGCAAGGCTGCGAGTTGAATACACTTTTCATCCTTAACCCCATCTTCTTGAAAGTCAGCCAAAGCCATGTGTGCTCGGGCAATTTGTGAAAGACAGCAATTCTGCATATAGTTTACATAGAACTTGGTGATATCGTCAACAGTGACGTCGCGATCCAGAACTTCAGGCTTTGGGGCACAATTGTCCATTGGCTCGTGAAACCAGTCCGTCGGTAACATACTTTTATCCCAGATGACGATATAGTCATCGCCATCCAGGTCACCCCCAGAACATATGTTTGCAAGGTCTCGATCTCCAGTTTGTGGCAGTACAACAACGTCCCTAAGATGGTGCAGCGCAGGGGCATCAACCGCCTTGACAACGCGAATATCTCCCGGATGAAGTGACGGATTTCGAGCGAGAATGCAGAGGCCCTCAATAACAGCGTATTTGCCTTCGCTGTGCCGCCAGACTTGAACGAATATTTCGGGAAGGCAATCTACCCTTTCCTGGTAGGTTGAGTTTGCTTTTGGCCGCGCACTGCGAAAGTATCCTTTCAGGGTCTTGGTCTCATCGATACAGCCTAAAAGAAAGGCCCCCTCATCTATTGCAATCTTGGCCTTCTCTTTGAGATACTTGATTTGCCAAGTACGCCATAATTCAAGTAGGGATGAAACAAATGGCTCCCGTGAGCCCTGAAAGCCATCACGTATCATATCCGCAAGAACCAACGTCATCTGGTTTGGGTCAACATATTTTTGTAGAAGAGAGACAGCCTTGTCCTCGTCAGTCATAGCCTGCTCTAAATTAGCCAACATCATACTGAGCTTGGCAATAAATACTTCATCAGGAGTTCCCAGGGCAGACAAAATAAGAATGAGCTGGCGGTTTAGAGTTGCGTAAGAGAAATGAGAATATCGGATTATTTCGAGCCCGTTATGGGAAGCTGGGAATTTGAATTGACTCCTTCGAATATGTACCTCTCGTTGACGAGCTTCAGGTGAAACTGCGAGAATGCCTTTACAGCCACCAAGCCGGAATTGAAAGACCGAAGGTGGCTCCCCCGATGGAGTTTTAATTCCAAGGTCGCTTTGGATCATCTGAGTCAAAAAATGCGATAAACGACCCACCCCGTCTGAGAATACGTAACCGTTTCGCTCGATATCATCAATCTTCTTAATCTGTACTGGACAGCTAGTAACTGCACGGGTGGTTGAAAAGCATTGTCCTAATCTCGCTGCGTATTTGGCAACAACTCTGATATTATTCAAATCGCCCATTTGAGCACGGATATTGGCAGCGGTGAGATGCGGTAGTGAAGCAAAGAAGTATGCTCCATGCTCCCTAAGCTGAGAGTTGCCGAATGCCAGGAATTCGTACCGTCGATCGCCTATTGTGATACCGTGCTGCAACGTACGCAGGACTCGCGCATAGACTTTTTCCATGCACTGGCTATTGCCGCTATTGTTGGGATATATCTTACCTATGTATTTCTCGTCGCAGAACCGGACACGGAGAAAGCGGTCTGCATGCTCCCGATGGTAGCGGAATACACGATTAGAAGTATCAACAGATGGAATGTCGTAACAAATAGTAGAAGGGGTAACATCAGCACTCCTAATGTAACAACAATGACCCGGGATTCTACCATTGGTCGCTCCTTTGGGAAATGGTATGTTGAATATCCCCATTGGATCGTAATAGATAGTCTTGTTCATGGCAACGTGCTCGAGAAGCTCTTTCGCTTTTTTTTCGCCTAGTTGAACCAGTCGACGGACAAACGTTTCTTCGATTGTGTATTCATTTATGTACCGATGGGACATGCATACCTCTAGCTGATATCGAACAGAGAAGGGAAGGGGAATGTACTCGTCTTCTCCCAAATCTTCTAATGACGATCGAGGTCGTGATCTATGCGTGGAGGGAGCATCAATCCATTTCCAAACTGTAGATATAGGTTCAGCCCTTTCGATGACTTTAATATCATCGGTCTCTAGAATGTTGACATTAAAGTCCTTAAGCGCATTATTAAAATTTTGGAACTTGTTATCATCGCGCAGAGTATTCTCGTGGAACGCAAGTCGAAAAGTTGTCCAGCGCCCTACAAGTCAGGTTAGTAGATCACATTAAAACTTGCATGCCGCGTCACTATCCACATACCAAAGTTAATATACGAATTCTGTTTCCTAAGATTGACCGGCGTGCGAGTGATTATTTCAGGGTAGCGAACAATATCTGTTTGTCGGAACCATGTATCCCGCGAGCTCCAGACATTTTCATTCTCCGGAAAATGTTCCTTTTCTAAGGCGGTAATCTGCTGATGGCAAATTGCTGGCGAATCCAAAGGGATCACCAGGGAGGCCTGTTCCAAGCTCCTTATTTGAAAGATGTTCGTCAGTTGTGAAAACCTGATACAAAACCGAAATGGATTCCCCGGACGTGAATTTTCGGTATTTTCGGAGAGGTTTGCGGAGACCTTCGGTACGTTGACAAATATGCACAGTTCCCGATGTTCAACGTTGAGGACCAGACGAACAGCCCCTATTCTATTTGAGGGAAGAGATCTTAGCCGAAGAAAAGATCTTTCCTCAATCATGGATCCGAAATCCACTGACAGAGCATGTAATTCCTGGGCGAGGTTAGCGAGAACTGAGAGACCTCACCTGACCATGACTTACAATGGTTGCAGGATATTTCACCCCTGGTCTAGTAGGGCTCGCTATTTCTAAAATACGCCTCTGGGTCTCCAAATTGATACCTAATAGCACAGATTCATTGTTTTCAAGTGCCAACTTGTATCTCCTATTGTTCCAGAAGTCATCTCGTGGTGGCGGTCTAACATTATAGTTGAACATATTATATCAGCAATTAACAGTGAAATAAAAGTGACAAAGTGATGTGAAATTGGCTAATCACGCACTTAAATTGAATCTTGCCTTGCCCTTCTCGGTTCCCTTTATAGATCTCAATGTAATCGATATTGCCATATGCGGAAAATGACTTAAACAGCGTGAAGGTATTGGCATTTTTAGGGATTCGAGTTAGTGAGAGCGTAACTGACTCCCACGAAGCCCACTCGCCTTTGATGGGAGAGGTGTTTCTGGAGTCAGTATCTCTGCCCGTAAATCGTGTCGAAGGTGAAGAAACGTTCAACCCAGCTCTGCGACCGGGCCGAGAGTCAGATAAGGGCTCAGGGCGCTGTGCCATTTCTAAGTGTGCATTGGAGGGATCTTGCCTAGAGTTGGAAGCTGAAGTTAGAACGGCGGTGCATTGAGTCCAACACGATTGGGGGTCACTGCACTGCGATGGAGCTAGAGTCTGCTGGCCAGGCGTGCTATTTTGGAAAAGATGAATACAAGAGCAGGGCAGAAGGTTCAAGTAAGGTGAATAAGAAAAAGAATATTCTCTTCGCTTGTAATTTGGGGTGCTGATGAGAGGTGCAGATTCGAGACAGTGTGAGCCAGATTTCCAACATACCCTGGTGGGTAGTAGCCATAGACGTCGACACCGGGGCAACTAGGGAGTTGTGGTCGTTCTGATATAGCCGCTGTTGCTGCTACTAAGTGAGGAGAAAGGAGACTCTGTTGAGAAGATGAAGGAAGATGAAGTGGGGGTTGACAAGAAGGTGAAGAAGGAGAGGAAGAAGAAGAAAAAGGGCAGAGAGGTGTCTGCAGCTGTGTTAATAGAGGAGGAGGATTTGTTGACAGAACCTCAGGTCTTGTGATTTGTATGCGAGACTTGGCTGGAATGAGATGATGGCGACGGCGACCTCTACGCGATAACGCTTGGACGGTTTGTTGCTGTTGCTGCTGCTTGAGCTTCTCCTCTGCCTCCCGTTTCTTTTGTTTCATCTGCTTCTCGTAGGCCGCTTCTTCTCGCATTCTCGCGTTGCGAGGATCTCCCCTCCCCCGGCTTCTCCTGGGCCGCTTCTTCACATGCGGGATACTGGTGGCGGTTGCTGCTACAACATGCTGTAATGGGCAATGAAGAATATTAGCAGCTGTTTAATTCTAAAATGGAATTCTTAGAGGCATGACTGGATGAGACATGGCAACTGTAAGCTTGAACATGCTAGATGTGTCTGTGGGCCTGCACATTTCTGCACATGTAGAAACCCGCATACATTTGGTGCAAGAAACAGAGAAATGCAGAGACATGTCGTGCTGTGTGGTGAATTACTATAAATGAGAAAGGAAAATAAATAGGCATACTTACATTTGGAGCCTCCATCTTCATGCCACTCTTCTATTAATTGAGAGAGGAGTTTGTTCCAGGTTGTCAAAATTACTCGAGCGCGATAGAAGGTAGGAATAGGGCCTCAGCAAAGAGGGGGAAAATAAACACGGAAGAGAGGCTAGTAATGTGTATGTATACCAGCATAGATATATGTATATACTTGTGGTGTATATACGTAAATTTCTTCTCTCTATGCGCTAGGAACACCCCGGATCCTTTACTTTTCCGGGTTTAGATATATAAAACTGTAGTACAAGCACGCGGATTTGCCCGCCGGGGTGTATCATGACCAACGAAATATGGCAAAATTGGCTACATCCGGAAGAACTCGCAAGCAGACGCTTAGATAGGTATATATCATCTGGCCTCGGGAGTTTGGGATAGACGAACAAACTCTCTAGTAGCTAAGCAAACAAGTGGATAATGTGTGATTTGAATGCTGCAGCTACGCGTAGGGAATCTGTTCAACCATAAAAAACTAGATAAACCAGTCAAAATGAAAATAAAAAATGAAGATGAAATGATTCATTTTCTTCAAGGACCGCTCTTGTAATGATGGTCAACTCAAAAGGAGTAACTCGAGTGTGGGGTAACACCCTCAGAGAATATCTAGCGAACAATGGGAAATGGGTTTTACAGAAAGGAAACCCCCGATGAAAGAAAATATACTGGATCTGCCGAGCGAGCATCATATATGCTCCAAATCCTGTCAAAGAAACGAACCCAAATAAAACATGTGGCACTCAAAGAAGACAGGGTAAATTCAACAAGCAAGCTAACAACAACCAAATAAAAGTTGTCGGTGACAAGATGAAACACAAACAGCATTTCATAACTCGCACTTATAGCTGTGAAATATCCACTTGCCAGGCCCATATATTCAACAGGAGTAGGTTGTGTTGAGAGAGGAAGGTGTCCCTGGACTTCCGGGCATTGGGCAACGCGATTTAAATGTTGGTTCCAATAAGATGTAGAGCTCGATGCCGTCTTGATAATGCCTCTCATATAGCGCATTGGACGCAGGCTTCTCACTCTTGTAACAACATGTACGTGGGTGTTGACAAGGAACATTCGGGAGGAGAAGTCTAGTGTTCTGAAGCGTCTTAAGGTCTTTGAACTTGTGCCCAGAGTTGAAAGAACATGGTTACGGAGTAGAGTAACTTACAAGAGACGTCAGTTATACCTTGCATTCAGGTGGCTTATGATTGTTGTTTGCAGTATTGTTTGGAACTTCTTCTCTGTGTCACCTTTGAAGACGGCTATTTATTAATCGATCACTATATTTCTTTGACCACGTGCTGCTCCTTTTTTGTTGGGGGTCCCGGGTTGATCGGCCCTTCTACCAGCAGTGTGCTGGTTACAACTTGTTGTAGTGTGTTAGAAATTTTTACAAAATGGAATGTTTTCAAAGAGTAACTACTCCATAGTGCGGAGTGAGCTTGAAAATTTTTTTGCTGCGTCAAATCGTTCTCTTGGTCCTGTTCTGTGGTTTATTCGGGGTAGATTCGAGCTGGGAATCTTAGATGGGTTGACGTTCGCGAGGCTCAGTTGTCGTTAGCCATTCCTGGACTCGGTTTGCTCTTCTAGTTTAATAGAGGAAGGATGATTCTTGTAAAGAGGCGAAGGTAGATAAGTTACCAGTGGTTAGTTAATTGCTTTCTCTGATGCTTGCCAATGAAAGCTGGTGTGGCGCCGACCATGCAGGCTACTTCATTCTTAGCTAAACTTTGCTAAGACATGATAACTTAGGGCCTGTTCGGTGCGTCCGTGTGTACTCGTTCTTTTTGTACAGATCTCCACTTTTTTTAAAAAGTACAGCCTCAATATCATGACTGTTCAGTGAACAGAGTGTCTGTACTAATAATACAGCTGCTTTTTACAAAGTACAGATGAAAATGATCAGATGTTCAGTGAATTGAGCAGCTGTACTTACATCTCTTATCAAGATCTTATGAATAAGCAGTATTTAACTTTAACAGTGTATAATAGTATAGAATAGCACTTTTAGAGATAATATAGTATAGAATAGTGTAGAATAGCATTCATAGTAAAGATAGTTAACTAATATTAATTAGAAGAAAGTTTATAAAAATATGTTCTTTTTAAACTAACTCTGAACTCTGTTTAAAAAGAATATGTTTTTATAAGCTTTCTTTCTTCATTCTAGAGTAGAGAATAAGATGAAATAATGTGATAATACAACACTGACTTGCTACTAATAATTGATAAATACACTATTTTTAATGAGATTCACTATTGTGTTCAAAAAGTACAGACACACTGAACAGGCCCTTAACTAGTTAACTTATTAATAGTTAACTAATTAATGAAAATGATTAACTTAACTATTATAATTCTCAACAGAAATGCCAGCAGATCAACTAGTGTATACAGAAAACTTGACCTTGCTAAGTGCATTACTTGACCTTGTTATATAATCATGACTCTGACCTTGCACAATACAGTAATAATCAGTTGATAATTAACTTTCAATCTTTTAATTCACTCATTTATTCAGCTTATTAATTAATTAAAGTATGTATAGCTGATTCATAATCAATTTAATAAATAGATAAATTTATATAGAATATAAAGAGATGTTTTACAGAATTTTAAAATATATCAAGATAAAAATATTTAATAATTAATTTTAAATTGATTTTAAATTAATTCTGAATTGATTCTGAATTAATTATAGTAATAAAAATAGATTTAATCTATATATTTAAGTAATTAATAATTGATTGAAAATCAGTTGATAATCAATTCAGTATTATTATTAAATTCAAGAATAATTTCAGTATTAAATTAATTTTAAATTGATTTTGAATTGATTATAGTAATAAAAATAGATTTAATCTTGTAAGAGATCTACACTGAATAGATTAGTATAATATTAATTAGACTGGCCGCCGGGACTATGAATTTCATATTTAGTTCTATTTGGTCTGGTTTCATACATTTCTTGGCGTGAATCCCGCTGGGACTGGCTATTAAAAAAACATGTAAAGTGACTATATATCAGATCTTAAAATGAAACCATGACTTGAAAAAAATGAGAAAGTGATCTCATTTGATTCTATTTAGTCTCATTCTTGGCATAAAGTTACTATTTTTAGACATTTTAAGGTTTTTTTTAGACTATTTTTAATTTTTTAAAAAGTAACACTTTTTGATAACACTTAAATGAGATTTAAAGTCATTTAAAGCAATAAAAATAATTTAAATTGAGAAGTGAAAATCATGATCTCATTTGGAAAATGTGATAAGAGTAGACAGTAAGTCTCACTGAGACAGTATGAGACTACTATTTAATGTTAAAACCATGTAATGAGATCAGTTGAATTGGTAATGAAACTATCAAAAAATCTGGTCCTGGTTTCAGACACGGTCACACGGTTAGTCTAATATTAATAGATCTTATATAAAAAAGAGAAAAATGTTAAAGAAGAAAAAGAAAGAGAAAGTGTAGAAATCAGTGATTGAAGTGAATATCTATACATGTATATAATAATATACACAGTGAAGCTCCGAAGTGAAAGAATCTATATGTGTTTATAACAGCTGAGAATCAGTGATTGAGAATAGCTGAGAATTAAGATGTATATATATAATAGTAAAACAGAAGAATCTATGAAGTGTAATAAAAGAGTCTATATAATTGATCAGATGCAGTCTGTTATATTAGTTTCTCTCTTTCAGAAGCAGTTCTCATCAGTCAAGAACTGCTGTTTCAGATAATATAAAACTCAGAGTTCAAATCAGTTAATTATAGTTAACTCATTTTATAAGATATTATCAGTCACAGTTATAGAATCTCTTATTGAGAATATTCTCAATCTCTCACTCAAGCTCATTATCTTCTTCTATGATGTCTGATAACTGTCAGTCAGAAGTCAGTTGAAAAGAGAATAAATCAGTGACAGCATAGCAGAGTAAGCTTGTATAAAATATATTATAAATCTCTGATAATATATTAAGACAGTAGTTATAACTATCTAGAACTTCTATCACTTTATACTTGATATAATAATAATCTAATGTATGAGATGAATATGTAATTTATATATTCTTAAGATTCAATTATATCAGATCTTCTGTCTTATATTGTTTAGTGAAGTCTCAATGAACATTGATTTAATTCTCTTGATCTTGTTTCACAGTTGCTATGAAGATCTCTGCTCAATCACAGATATCTCAGAGCTTTATTACTAGACTGGCTGCTGAGATCATGAATTTCATATTTGATTTCATTTGATCTGATCTCATACATTTCTTGGCGTGAATCTCACTGAGACTGGCTATCAAAAAAACATGTAAAGTGACTATATATCAGATCTTAAAATGAAATCATGACTTGAAAAAAATGAGAAAGTGATCTCATTTAATCTCATTTAGTCTCATTCTTGGCATAAAGTTACTATTTTTAGACATTTTAAGGTTTTTTTTAGACTATTTTTAATTTTTTAAAAAGTAACACTTTTTGATAACACTCAAATGAGATTTAAAGTCATTTAAAGCAATAAAAATAATTTAAATTGAGAAGTGGAAATCATGGTCTCATTTGGAAAATATGACAAGAGTAGACAGTAAGTCTCACTGAAACAGTATGAAACTACTATCTAATGTTAAAACCATGTAATGGGATCAGTTGAATTGATAATAAAACTATCAAAAAATCTGGTTCTGATCTCAGACACGGTCACACAGTCAGTCTATTTATTACTATATTATCAGTGATCTGAATTGAACTGCAGAGATCTGATATGAACTGTAAGATCTCTAGAAGATTCAATACTTTTATATAATATCTGTATGTAAGAAAGAATGAGCTTACATCTGTTAAAACAGTATCTCAACTGTTGATAGTAATCTCTGTATATAGAAGAAGATCATATCAATCATTTTATAAGTAATTACAGAACTTATAAAGATAATTCTTCACAGTCTGAATTATTCATTCTGATACATTATCAGTCTCAGAGTGATAGACAGTTGATAGACAGTGTATAATCTTAAGAACTTGATAGATTCTTATTCAGAGAATACTCATGAATTAACAGCTCTGATCTAAATACTATAGATCTCAGTAATTCATATATCTGATAGAACAGACTCTGTAGAAAAGCTTCAGTGACTTGTTCAGTATTCATCTTATTACAAGATTTCAATATTATATCTTTACTTAGTTAATTCATAATAATCAGAATGTTTCTACAACTCTTACTCTTAGATAGATTAATAGTGAAGTTAATTACTACATCTTATCAGATTCTATTAGAGATATTGAGTGATTTTAATAGATCTTTTCTACAGTTCTTTCATAAGATAATAAAAGAACAGTGAGTGCAGTTTCAGATGAAGCATCTGATACTGTTTAATATCTCAGATTAGTAGAACTCTCAGAAGATTATTCTATACAGTTATTTATAATCTGAATAATCAGTTATATATAAATTATGTATCTCTTGTATTATCTGAGTGTGTAAGAGTTCAGAGTGAGAGACTCAGTGTTATTCACAGAATCATAGAGTATTATTATCATTAATTGAACATTCTGAGATATCAGTTCTTATACATAGTTCTGAGAAAAATCAGAGTATTTCTTGATATACTGCTTCAGTGAGAGTCTGAAGAAGTTCATCTATCTGAGCTGCTGTATATCACAGTTTATTCAGTGTAGAGAAAGTGAAGATATCAATAACAGTTCTAACTGAAGAAGTATATATAATGTTATAAACTGTTTTATCTTGATTAACTAGTATCTTCAGATTCAAGAGCTGATACTCTTAGTTTATTCAGTGAGTATCTGTTATATCAGATAGTATATCTTACTCTTATTATAAGAGAGTATCTGTTATCAAGTTCTGACTGTCAGAACAGTAGTATATTATAAAATAAAAGTAACTTAAGAACTCAGATCATTACATCTATTATTCAGTGAGTTTATAGATAGTTATGAAGTATTTAAGATTCTTATAATCTGTGATTATCTCAAATTCAGAGATACTTTGAAGTTCAGAGTTTCATTCTTCTAAACAGTGTATAATTGTGAGAAGTTTCTTATCATAGATCTTATAATTGCATTCAGCAGAACTCAGTTTCTTAAATATGAAGATATATAATTATAGAATATCTTTATTATTATATTATAATATCACTTCTTCTATTACATAGTCAGAGAAATTAATCTTAATAACTATCTTATAATCAGAATCAAATATTATCAGTAGAGAAATATTAATGAACATCTTCTTTATCTGTATAAATGCAGCTTTAGTATTCACTGATTATTAAAATACTGAGTTCTTCTTAATAAAATCTGTAAGTGATCTCATAATATCTGAGAAGTTTTGTATAAATCACTGATAGAAGTTAGTAAATTCAATGAAGTTTTGTACATCTTTCATAGTATATGAAGCTTTTTATTCAAGAATAATAGAGATCTTCTCAGAATTTATTTAAATTCTCTTATCAGCTTCTATGATGAAATCTAAGTATTTAGTACTCTTAACTTTGAAATTACACTTATTAATATCAATTGATAGTTCTGCTTCTTATAGTTATTGTAATACTTTTAATACATGTTCTTGATATTCTTTTCTGAATTCATCAGTGAAGATGAGAATGTCATCTAGATAAGTAGATATAAACTTATTAAGAAAATCTCAGAGTGCTCAGTTGATATACTTCTGAAATATACTGAGAGCATTAGTCAGTTCAAAGAGTGTGACTATTCATTTAAAGAGATTATAATATATTTGAAATGCTGTAAGTTATTCATCTTCTTCAGTAATACAAATCTTATGAAATATGATGATAATATCTAACTTTGTAAATTATTGTGCTTGTCTGATCTGTGCTAGAGTTTCATTGATAAGAGATAAGAGATATTAATCTTTCTTTATCAATCTATTCAGATCTCAGTAGTTCACACAGAATCAGAGTTCTTCATCTAGCTTCTTTATAAAGAGAATAGAAACTGCAGTGAAAGAGTTACTAATATATATGAATTTCTTATCTAATGAATCATTGAGTGTCTTCTGAAGAAGAAGAAGTTCATCTTAAGACATATTATAAAGAGAATCTCATGATGATTCAGAGTTCTTACTATTCTTCTTTTTCAACTTGATACTGTAGTTCACTTCTAAATCTTGTAAGAAAGATAGATTTGTAGTATTATTATCTTATCAGAAGACATCTAGATATTCATGATATTATTAAGAGAGTTTTCTACAAGAATCTATTATTATAACACAGAATAACTTTTCTAGAGTCTTTTTAATATCAGTCAGACTGATGAAATAGATTGATATATAATTCTGCTATTAATGATTCTTTCAGTGACTTCTTTTTCTGAGTATTTCATAGGCATTGACAGAGATCTGTGTCAGATTCATAGTCTTGTGAATATTATTCTCATGAACTCTATTATTATTAGAAAATATCAAGCTTCTGTTTTAAGTGTTTAATAAGATATCTTATTCAAATAGTTAGACAAGTTCTAATATAAGATTATAATTAAGATTATCAACTTTATATATGTAAATATCTTTATATTAATATTCTCTCACATCTATAATCAGCTTTATTATATAATGAGTATAAATGTCTTTTAAATCATTAAATTCTGCAAGAAGTCAGAGTCTTGATAAGAGAATACACTGAAGATTATAATATCTTACAACTGAAGATTTTATCATTACATAGTAATATAGACTGCTGTCTATTATAGCTTTCATATTATACATATTATCAATCACAGTAGATATAAGAATCACATTTATTATTATTTTCTCTTCAAATTATTATTATCTGATCTCTTCAAGCTTCTGTTTATGAATTTGAACAGAAGCTAATCTTTTTTCTGTTTTATTAAGACATTCTCATAGTTATCTTCTGAATCTTCTTTCACTGCAATGTGATTGATATGAACAGGTACTGATTTATTCTTTAAATAAGAGAACACTGATCTTTCTCTTAATTAAGAAGACATCAGTCTTTCTCTTGAGTGTGAAGATACATAGATTAATCAGTAGTTGAAAGTGATGTGTTCTAATTAGTTACAGTTAATGTATACTTCATATTAACATTAATCAGTGACTTCTTTGAGAGTGATCTCAGAAATTTAGAAGTCTGTTCAGACAGCAGAGACCTTTGCTTATATATAGATATTTAAGTCTACTCAATTCATAACATCTGCATCATTGTTATTTCTCAGCATGAGTGAATAAGTCACTGAGATATAACATTTTCTATCACTATTCTGTATACTCTTGAGCTTGATAAGTGTCACGCTTCCGGCCGCGCCAAGGCCCCGTTGCGGTTTCACACGGCTCATTGATTCCATGCGGATGATTTCATCTCATTTAAACTGATTTCCAACCACTCTATGACATCATTCAGATATATCATAGAAAGATCCGATTGATGAATATGAGAACCTCACTTCTATATAAGATCAGCAGATTACTCTTTCTTGATAATGAGACACTGCTGAGATATCACTTCAGCTATTCTTACTTATGAAATGAGAGAAGAGTATTCACTCATTATCTATATAGAATAGCTAGATGCTGACTTCTCATTAAAGAAGTTAGTAATTCATTTTTCTTCTACTGAAATATATACAAGAGTTACTATGTATCTTATATAATTTTCTTAGTATACTAAGTATCACATCTGTGATATTCTTGCAATAACTCTGTAGTCTATAAGCTCACTATTCAAGCAAGATAGTCAAGCTCACTTATACAGCTTTTTAAACAACTATCTCTATATGATGTTGCTGACTAGTCATCATTTCAGTTTCATTATATTACAATTTGAATCACTCAATCTGATTACATATTTGAATCAGTCAAGCTCTAACAGACTGATATAATCTTATATATCTGCACTGAGACTGATCTGATCTCACTCTCTGAAGAAAACACTACATTATTCTCTAGAGTGTGTACATCTCTATCTCAGCAGAAATCTGAGATTTCTGAACTCACTGTATATTTTGACATAAGCTCTTCAACTGTTCTACTACTGCTGCAGCCTCTACACACCTATATCTATTATAAAGATAGAGAGATTAAGATCAGAGATTCTCTGAGATATAAGAAAAACATCTTATCTGAATTTCACAGCTTTATCTGTACTCTTGAACAGAAATTCTGCCTTAACCTGAGTTAGTATAATACTCACAAGATATGAGTAATCTACACTGTTAATCTTCTTGAAGACATCTCTGCAACTACTTAAGTCATTAAGAAGAGAAAGCTTGAGCATATCAATACTATCATAACTTAAGAAGAATTCAAGAACTTTCTACTGAATCAAATTGAAGATCACTGCAATCACAGCTTCATAGCAGCATAGCAGTTCAATGTATTATATTAACAAGATAATAAGAATTCTTTCAATTTTAATACAAGATTTGAAGAATATTGAGAGGAATTAACTGATGATTTGAATCAATTAAAAACACAGCTTTATCTTATGAAGCTGACTCACAAGGTGCAGATAATAATATTATAATATCAGAGTTTATTTATCAATCACACTGAGCTTGTCAACCTGGCTTCTCAGATCTATTTGAATAATCAATTCTCTGAGAAAAAGACTAATAAGATCTCTTCTAAGTAATCAATAATGAGATCTAAACAGTGCTGTGACAGCTTCAGTGTGAAGAAAGTAAAGAAGAATTTCAAGTATTCTAATTCTTCACTCACTGTAAAGAAATATTAAAAAAGATTTAACAAAGATCTCTATTTCAACTGCAAAGCTGATAATCACTATATCAGTGATTGTAAGAAGTCAAAGAAAAGAAGAAACTGAGAAGATATCTTCTTAAAGTTAACTTCTCTTCTGACAAACATATCTGTAAAAGATAAAGAAGAGAAAGAAATAAAGAATTGATAATTCTTACATCTCTGAGTTCATATTATAATTATAATACATACTCTGAATAAGAAGATATCAGTGAGATATCTACTTAACTCTGAGATGAATATCAACTTCATATTCTATTCCTTTTCTTTGATAAAGAGTTGAAAGAAGATAGATCTGTCAGACTATGCAAAATTTACTGATGAAATAAAATATCATCATTTTAACATAATTCAAGTGCAGTGTGTGACTACAGACTCAGAAGAAATCTTCAAGAAGAGCAGTCTGCTTCTTCACATAGTTAATATTATAGATGAGAACATCATTCTAGATCTTTTATAATTAAGAGAAAACAATTCTCTCATTGACTGAGTCACTCAGATATGATAATATCATCTCACTGATAAAGAGACAGTAATAGAGAAATCTGAAGAGTTTTATCAGAAGAATCTTGAGAAAAAGATTGAGTCAATATACTGTATAGCAGATGACTGAGACTTAAGAATAGATGAAGAAGTTATCACTCTCACTGCAAGATTATCAGCAGTATTTATTATTGAAGATGAATATATACAATATCTCTTTACAGATTTTAAGAATGTCTTTTCAGAAAGAGAAGCAGTGAAGTTTTCTGACATTAAGATATAATATAAGATTTATCTTGAAAACAGTGCAACAGTGCTGTACAGGCTTCTTTATAACTTATCTGTAAAGAAATTGAATATTCTGTACAAATATCTTGAAGAAGTATAATCAAAGAACTGAATACATTTATTAAAGAGTTCAGCAGAGACATCTATACTCTTTGTACTTAAGAAGAATGATAGGCTATGTCTATGCATAGACTACAGAGGCCTCAATAAGATGACAGTTAAGAATCACTATTTATTACTATTAATTGACAAGATGATTGATTAATTATCTGAAACAAAGATGTTCTCAAAGATTGATATACAGAATGTCTATTATAGAATCAGAGTTAACAAAGACAAGGTTTGAAAAACAGCTTTTTGTATCAAGTACAGTAATTTTAAATATCTTGTTTTATCTTTTAATCTTTGTAATGCTTCAGTCATCTTTCAGGTCTATATAAATAAGACACTGCAGGGCCTTGTCAACATCTTCTGTATAGTATACATAGACAACATTCTAATCTTCTCAAAAACAGAGAAAGAACATGATACTCATGTTTAAAAAGTGTTATTATTATTATTATTATTATTATTCTTCAATTATAGATGTATGCAGTCAGAGACTATGACATCTACCTGAGAACTTTTAGTTCTCAGGGTTTTTCCTATATCTGTAAAGTTAACTATTATACATTCATCAATTTCAGATATGTAAAATCAGAAAATTCCAGCTCAGAATATAAAAACTGTTTACAAATTGCAGTGTTTTAACATCTTCTGATACTTTGAAATCATTTGACAATATCATAACAAAGGAACAGAGAACACAGTCTTAAAGATAGACACATTAAATAGATAGACAGAAAGAAATTGAAAGGAAAAGATAAAGTAAAGAAAGACTGTAACAAAACAAATTATTAAAAGATAGTATATAGCTGTTTTAACAGACTATATCTGATTGATTTCCTCCTCTTCATATTCAGATAATTCTGAGTTTAGTCATTTTCTTGTAGCTGCTTGAGTTTCTGATAGAAAGTATATTAAATATTTAATTCCTGTCTCAGTTGAGAATAAGAATCTCATATTTAATTGATTTAGATCATACTTCTCTTTCAATCTGACTCTGAGACTATTGTATAACGCACAGTGCATTACAATATGCTCAGGATTCTCATTTGCATTGCAGAATGAGCATTCTATTGAGTCAAATCTATCATCAAATCTTTGTATATAAGATTTGAAATAGCCATGTTCTAGTTTTAGCTGTATTATAGATGAGAATATTTTCTTTTTACATTTAATTGAACAAGATTTCCACTTGGGTTTTGTTTCAAATCTTGAATAATGTATACTCTTCTTTTGTTTCTGCCAGCTTTCATTTCACTTGTCTAAACAAGATTCTTTTATTTTTCTCTTTATAAAAGACCAGGACACAACTTTTTGAATAGATCTGCTTAATTCTGCACCCTTTTTTGCAGCTGAATCAGCCAATTCATTGCCATGAATATTCATATGAGCAGGAACCCAGTGCAGATGAATTATCAGCTTTGATGTTCTTCTCTTTTGAATTTTCAAAACAGAGTTTAAGATCAGTTCAAGATTCATTTGACTATTATGAATCTGACTATTTCTAAGTCTTTTTAAAGCAGCTTGACTATCAGAGAATATTCATGCCTCTTTCAAACTATTTCCTCTTTTATGATTTCGCAAAAGGGGTTTAAAAAGTGTTGAGTTGCTTGAGATAGTATCAACTCTATATAAACACTGAAAAATGCTCATTCTACATGCAGGAGATTGATTTCTTAGATTATATTATTAAGATAAATAGCATTTCAATGAACAGAAGCCAGGTCTCTGTCATTAAGAACTGACTGATGTCACAGATATACTGTGAGATGTAGATGTTTCTAGAATTTATGAATTTCTACAGACAATTCATCTATGCATATTCACAGATTACTGTCCCTCTTACAGATCTGTTAAAGAGAAGTGTGAAAGACAGAAAAACAGAACTGTTTATTCTCACTCAAGACACTGTGCAGATATTTACAGAATTGAAACAAGCTTTCACAGATGTCACAATACTGAATCACTTTAACTCTGACTTACTTAGTCAGTGTAAGACTGATGCATCTGAGAATGAGATCTGTGAAATCTTTTCACAGTTAACATCAGAGATCTTTCAACATTGAAAGAATCAGAGAATAATCATCTCTGAAAAAACAGATAATGAATTATCTGTGAGAGAAGACTTTTTCACAGAGTCTATAAGACACTGTAAATGAAGATCAGTGATCTTCTTCTTCAAGAAGTTATCACTCACACAGAGAAGATATGATACTCATGATCAGAAGATGTTAACAATTATCAAATTCTTTAAGATCTAGTGACATTATCTTCAGAGTAGTAAGTACTCAGTGTAAGTTCTCACTGATTATGTAAATCTGTATTACTTCTTAATAACAAAGAGCTTGACAGAATGTCAAGTCAGATGAGCAGAGCTGCTTTCAGAGTATGATTTCTATATTCAATATCATTCAGATCAGCTTAATCTCACTGATACACTGTCTAGACAGTCTGATTATAATATCATTGATGTGAAGAAGAATTCTATAAAAGAATCTCTGCTATTACTGTAGAAGAAGCTGGCTGCAGAGAGTTGAGATTCTCTGAAGCTCAGAAACAGTGCTGGTAAGACAGCTGTGCAACTCAGTATAGAAGATGAAAGAAAACTCAGATCTCTGTAGAGAACTAATACTGAAGATCATAAGCTTCTTATATTATATCTTACAATTATTGAATTGATAAAGAATAAAACAGTCTACAATCTTTCAATCTAACTACTTTTGAAATTTATTAATAAGTTATAGAAGAGAGACATCTCTACTGCAGCTTAAATTCAGAAGTTAAAGAAGAAAGAATTCAGTTTAAACTTGAAAGAGACAGACTCTGAGTGAGACAGTGCTGCTAAGAAATCAAGTTACTGATAACTAGAAGAATGTAAACTTCTACTACTGAATAATTCAGTCTTTATCTCTTATAGCAGAGCAGTGTGTCAGAAGTTATTAAGAATTTATCATAATAATTCTCATACAGAGTACTTCAGATTAGAGAAGACTGAGAAGCTTCTAAAATGTAAATACATTTAAGACAAGCTTCAGACAGATATCAAAGAGTATATTGAGACTTATAATATCTGTTAAAAGATAAAGATCTCACAGTATAAGTAATACAGTGAGTTAATATCACTGTCTATTTTAAAGAGCTTATGATAGAATCTATTGATGAATTTCATAGTTGATCTGCTAAAGTTAACAAGAGTCAAAGAATATGATTCAATTTTAGTTATTATTGACTACTTTATAAAGATAATCAGATATATTTCTACTTATAAAAAGATTAAAGTCTCTGAATTGACTGACCTGTTTTTAGATACTATTATTTATAATCACAGTACTCTGAAATTATTAATAACAGATCAAGAATTTCTCTTCATTAGTAAATACTGATCAGCTTTTAACTATCATCTTATAATAAGACATCTTCTCAGTACTGCATTTCATTCATGAACAGATAGTCAGACTGAACATCAGAATCAGACACTAGAACAGCATCTTCAAGTATTCTGTTTA
Organism: Blastomyces gilchristii SLH14081; assembly: GCF_000003855.2. Taxonomy (NCBI): domain Eukaryota; kingdom Fungi; phylum Ascomycota; class Eurotiomycetes; order Onygenales; family Ajellomycetaceae; genus Blastomyces; species Blastomyces gilchristii. Next base: position 7,187,486 of record NW_003101682.1, read on the forward strand.
TATTATCAGAATAATTGACTCAAATATCTTCTGATCACTAAATTTGTATATAATAATATAAAGAATGCAATTTTAAAGATATCTTCTTTCTATGCTTATTATGAATATAATTCTTCATTACTCAGTGACATCACAGATGACATTTCAAAGAGAGAAATAGACAGTTAGAATATCAGATAGATACAGAGAACAGAGTATCTCTCAGTACTAGAAGTAAAAGTGAGATTAAAACTTTTGAATAAAATTTATAAGAAGGTGATGAAAAGCATTCACTGCACTCAGAAGTGATAGATAAAATACTATAATTTAAAACATCTTTCAATGAAGTTCTTAATAGAGAATCAAGCACTACTTTTAACAAAGAATATTAAGATAATAAGACTGTATAAAAAGCTTAGTAAGTGATAGCTAGAATCTTTCTCAGTAACAAGAGTGATGAGTAAGCAGATATATGAGTTAAAATTACTCACAGAATTGAAATCAATTCATTCTGTTTTTCATATTTTCTATTTAAAGCTCTATAAGTAACATCTCAGAGCAGAGCTGTCTTAGTCAGATAATATTAAGATTAAAAGTAATACTGAATATCTTATAGAGAAAATATTGAATAAGTGAATATATTACAGTAAGCTTCAATATCTTATTAAATGAAAAGATTATTCATTGTCAGAGAATTCATGAGAATTACTTAAGTATTTGAAAAATACTGAGAAAGAGATTACAAGCTATAAGACAGCTAGTAGAGACTGTCTTATTATATATCAGAGACATTAAATAAGAAATACTACTTAAGACTTCTTATTTTTCTTAAAGAGTTTTTTAGAGATAATCTCACAGTAATAAGTCAGTATCTTGTAGACTCTGTAGTACTCTTCTTCTATTTTCTCTCAAAGAGTTTTTTAGAAGTTTAATAAGACTATATAAGTGTAAAATTCCTGAAGTAGTTAGAGAAAAAAGATATTGAAAATTAATAAAAAGATTAATATTATTAATCTGCAGACTGCTGCTATTCTAATAAAACTACAGTCTGCTGAAAAAGTAAAAAGAAGAACCAGAGTCTACTCATTAATAATCATATTCTCATTAAACTCATTCTTCACTGTTGAAGTCTTTAATACTGATATCTTTATCTGTCAAGAAGTTAGTACTGCAGCACTGCAGAAGAGTATAAGAAATATATAAAAATATTAACTTATTAACTTATAAAGCATCTCAGTTATCTGCTTTAATTAGAGTGAGATTCTCTTTAATCAGTAATTAATCTTCACAGTACTTTTAACAGCAGCATCAGCTGATTTCTTCTTAAGATTAGTTATTCTGAGATGTTTTTTCATCTTAAAGATTCACACTTTCATCTTCTTTTACAGATGAGTAAGAGAGATCTCTTCAGTCTTGACAGAATCTGTCAATACTTAAAGCTCTGAGACTCTTACTCTATACTGCTTGAGTATCTAGACTTCTTATCAGAGCTGATATGATGTCTTTCTATAAGATAATACTTACAGAAAGACAGGAGTTATTGTTACAGATATAACAGAAATAATAGAAGTGAGAGAAGAGACAGATATATAAAATCTCTCTCTTCTTCAGCTGTTTAACACAGTGCAGACAAGTAGCAGTGTCAGTCAGAGACTGCATCAGAGCCTTCTTACAGAGAGAAGATAAAGAAATCACAGAACTCTGCAGATTCAACTCAGCAGTATTCTGAGCAGGGCTCAGACATGCTGTAGAAGAAGAACTATAGATTAAGCTTCTCAGAGTCACTGTTTTCAGAATCAAGCTCTCTCTGAGTTTCTCTCTGAATGATTATACAGAGTCATACACTATTATATTGACTGAGAGAGAGAGCAGTGTTGCAACAGTAATGAGAAGAGCAGAGAATGAACTGAACACAGACACATTAGCTAACAGAAGAAATGACATCTCACTGCAAGGCACAGCAACTATCATCACAGCTGCAAGAGAAGCAGGAGAAGATGTGACAATGAGAGTGATACTCTCATGACTTATTAACACTACTGTCTTCAACCTGGCTTTCTTGATAGTCATGAAGATCACAGCTGCATCACAAAGACATTTATTCACTAGAAAATGTCAGAATAAGCCTCTTATTATCTTCTAAGAATGATGCTCTCATGCACTCACTATTACAGATGAGAGAGAGGGAAGAAAAATATATCACAGAGAGAAGAGATCTTTTTAAAAAATTCTGTCACTACTGTTAGCTTTATCTCTAAAATACATCACTTTTACAGAGAATTTCATATATAGAATGAAATATGTTGAGAGATCTGTAAGTCACTTATTAACTACATTTTTCACATTTCAAATTGATATATAAGAAACTCACTTATCACATGTTTAATTTGAATGAAGATGAGAAAAGAAAGATCTATACAGTCAGTAGAAAAACTCATCTATTTCTTTATACTACACACAGTATATGTACTGTCAATCAGTTGATAACTATTACTATACAACAAAGATAATTTCTAATTCAGTAATCTTAAGAGTATTAAGACTATACTCTTAAAAAGAAGAGCATTGTTATACTTCTAACTATATCAAGATCTTATTACAGTTTCACATAGCTTATTAATTTCATGTAAATAATTTCATTCTGTCTGAACTAGTTTTCAATCACTCTATAACATTATTCAGATATATCATAGAAAGATTTAATTAATAAATATAAGAACTCTGCTTCTATATGAGATTAGCAGATTACTCTTTCTTGATAATAAGATGCTGCTGAGATATTGCTCTGGCTATTCTCACTTATGAAATGAAAGAAGAGTATTCATTCATTGTCTATATAGAATAGCTAGATGCTGACTTCTTATTAAAGAAGTCAGTGATTCATTTTTCTTCTACTGAAATATATATGAGAGTTACTGTGTGTCTCATACAATCTTCTTAGTATACTAAGTATCACATCTGTGATATTCTTGCAATAACTCTGTAGCCTATGAGCTCACTATTCAAGCAAGATAGTCAAGCTTATTCATACAGCTTTTCAAACAACTATCTCTACATAATGCCGCTGACTAGTCACCGCTTCAGTTCCGTCACATTATAATAAGACAGTTATTTATTATTCAGAGCTGTGTGTAGAAGTCTTTATAAGTCTGATCTTCACCTGCACTTATAAGAGTCTGTAAGAGTTTAAAAGTTAATGTCTTTTTAAGCATGCTAATCTTCATTCAATTCTCTCAAGATTGATTATCTACTTCTAAAATCTTGATATTAAAGTCAGAGATGAATGTTGTAAAAGAAGTATTTCTCTGTTAAATACTCTATAATTAATCTAATACTTTCTATTACATAACAGTGTCTTGAAACAGAATATCAAGATATTTCATGATATTATCAGATGTTCACAATACTGATTCATATACTTTTATTCATGAATGAAACTTTTATTTTATGTAATCTTTTAATCATTCATTGATATATTAATCTTGATTAATTAATGAACTGATGACATCTTCATCTATACTCAGTTTCATAAGCATTTTCATTCTTCATAATGAGTAGAGAGTGAGATTGAAAGTATTAAAATATACAGAAGTATCTAAGCATTCTTTCAGTACTTTTATATTTAATTCTATAGATATTGAAATTACATGAGTTAATTATTAAATCTCTTTATATTGATGTTATTAAGTTGCATGTATATTAGCTATTTATTATTATTATAGTTTTAACATTGCTCAGAGTCACTATAATACTGTATCTATACTTATATTCAGAGATTCTCTCATATTATTATTAGACATAATTATATCATTTATTGAATATATGATATCTGTGAAATCTGAAGAAGTGTAATTATATAAATATCTCATACATCTGAGTGTCAGAACTCTCAGATCTTTCACTAACATTCTCTTTATAAAATCTTATTATAAGATTAGAATAACTGATGAGCAGCTTTTATCTAAGAACTCAGTATCTGTTTAACTGTTTAACTGTTTCTCTATTTCTTATACATTGTTATATATTCAGATATCTCTTGATGAATAATTGTTTCTGATGAGAAGATAATGCATAAATAATTATTTCTTAATAAGAAGACAATGAATATTTTTCTAGTATAAGAGGCCTATGCTGAATAGATCAGTATAATATTAATAGATCTTATATAACAAAGAGAAAAATGTTAAAGAAGAAAAAGAAAGAGAAAGTGTAGAAATCAGTGATCAGAGTGAATATCTATACACATATATAGTAGTGTACATGATGAAGCTCCGGGGTGGAAGAATCTATACGCGTTCATGGCAGCTGAGAATCGGCAATTGAGAATGGCTGAGAATCGGGGTGTATGTGTACAATAGTGGAACGGAAGAATCTATGAAGTGTAACAGAATAGTCTATATGATTGATCGGGCGCAGCCCGCCACAAATCTATATATTTAAGTAATTAATAATTGATTGAAAATCAGTTGATAATCAATTCAGTATTATTATTAAATTCAAGAATAATTTCGGTATTAAATTGATTCTGAATTAATTGTTAATTAATTATAGTAATAAAAATAAATTCAATCTATATATTTAAATAATTAATAATTGATTGAAAATCAATTAATAATCAATTTAGTGTAAATTATATAAATACTTACTTTACTATTAAATTCAAGAATAATTTCAGTATTAAATTGATTTTAAATTGATTCTGAATTAATTGTTAATTAATTATAGTAATAAAAATAAATTCAATCTATATATTTAAATAATTAATAATTGATTGAAAATCAATTAATAATCAATTCAGTGTAAATTATATAAATACTTACTTTACTATTAAATTCAAGAATAATTTCAGTATTAAATTGATTTTAAATTGATTTTAAATTGATTTTAAATTGATTTTAAATTGATTGTAGAATTGATGATAAATAATTGAGTGGTTTCAAATTACAAGAAAAGATGTATTGAGTGAGGTCAGGTAGTGGCACGGGCCACATTTGCGAGGTCAGCTTACATAACGAGGTCAAGTGGCGCACTTAGCGAGGTCAAGTTTTCTGCTTCCTGGATCGACTAGTTATATATTTCATCGGAACATATTTGTCATATCATAGACTACCCTACATTCTTATTTGGGTCACCTCCACAGGCAAGCATTTAAGCACTTGCCGCTTGGTCACTGGTATTTGGGGAAAGGAAGCAACATACCTTCATTGGAACACACAAAATAGCCAGCTCCGGCCGGGTGCGGCATCTTTTTCATCTTTTTGATCCGGTTGTATGGCATGGTTGCCCGTAGTTCCAACCACCAGCATGTAGAGCCACCAGTTCAAGCATCGCCAACCGCCTAGCGGCATCAAACAGTTGACAGATTGATTGTAGGTACATTAGCTGTCCGGAAGAGAACATACATACATAGTGTCGAAGCCGACTATGGCTAAACAAAGCAGGTTTCCGGCGTGACGGACCATATCACTCAGGGTCCGGATGCGCTGAGCTTGGAATTTTTGCCATTGTATTTTCCAGGTTCGTTCTTAGGGCCGGTCGCTTATCCCTCCCGTAACCAGGTATATAAAATTGTCTCTGCACACGTCCTCTGCACAATGGTTGTATAATCTCCAGGGAGCGGATGTGATAGGCATCTCCGCGCATATCTCCAAAAAATAGCTTGGCTCTCCCTAAACTGCAGGTCAATCTGTATGGATATATGGTAGCTCATGTCTTGATTCAAGGCGGAGGCTTTGCATTCCACAGGTCGGAGTATGAATATGTACCGTTATTGCGTTAAGTAGGAGCGGTAGGATTTGTGCAAGGCATTGAGAGCGAATGTCATGCATGGCTCCAAATAGCATTTAACAATCACCATGTTAAGTGTGACAATTGTCAAATTGCTCCGGGGGGTAGTTACAGAGCACATTTCCAAATCTCCAGAAGGACTTTTGAGCCATACCATTCGCTTCAAGACTTGAACCAGCCCAACCTAGAATTCGTCAGCACATGGGTAGTAAAGTTTCTTCTTTTCAGACTTCGCGAATTCATTAAATACTGACCACAGGAACTGAAGCGTTTCACGTCTCATCGTTCGAAAATGACTTGAAAGGCTCGAAATAGGGCTACCTGGGCGGCTGAGTTTCGCAGATGAAGAACCAGTCTTATATCCCGTATTTCATGAAGTCATCGATGAAATTGATTTACTGAGGCAACAACATTCATCTAACAACATATTAATTAGCAAGGGTGCTTCCAAGAATCTAGGGGAAGGAGGAGTTTTCTCGGTTATCATCGCAGGTTTGTTTCAACGAGAAATCCGGATTAAATACCACACACACAAACTTTTGAGTCGAATTCTGTTTAACATTGAAACTAACATTACCGTTCATCTAGCATTGTATTCCAATATTCGCAGTCAAAAGATAAATAAATAGGGCAAAGTAGAATTGCGCCACCATCGCCCGGCCGCGCAAAAATCGTTCCCCATATTTATATGACAGGAACAGGAACAGCCGAGAAAAAAGAAATATATTGAAACTGTCCGAAACTCGCGCGTGGCACCAGCTCGATCTATTCGAATGTCTAAACTACTAACTACCCTTTAATTCTCCTCACACCTATCCTAAACTATAGATTGATTGATTGTTACAACGAATACCTAGTCATACAAAACGCTTAGAAACGAGCCGCCATGAGACCCTTCGGCCGAATTGCCGCAACCGTTAGCCGGCGAGGGGTGGGATATTACTGCCGTGCGCGAGGTCTTCAACAACGCCCACAGAAAATTTCCTGTCGATGGAATAGCAGCAGTGCGCCTGGCTCTCAAGCGCAAAAAGCAGCTCCAGATTCATCTTCCTTCAGAGCTGTTCAGGCTCTCGCTCTAGCAACCATTGCTGGCGGCCTCGGGTACGCGCTTGGTATCAACGATTCTGTCCCCGGCGTTTCGCAGCTATTTGGCCGAATAGATGCGGAGCCAAAATATGGAACGACGAAGGATTTAGAAAAAGCAAGCAATAACATCCCTTTCAAGTAAAAATATGTCAAACACAATTTTACACACATTTACAATGTGCACGTATATACGGTGCTTAATATGCATACAAATGTCCGCAGACTAACCCGAGATCCGTGGTGTTGGCAGGCAATTGCCGAATTACGCACTTTGCTAGGAGAGGATGCGATAAGTACGGACGATGAAGACCTGCATCTCCATGGATATTCGGAATGGTCATCAATAAACTGCGAACAACTACCCGTCGCCGTGGCCTATCCCAAGAACACCCAGGACGTATCCCAGATCGCCCAAATATGCCACAAGTATCGGATGCCCATGATACCTTATTCGGGGGGTAGTAGCCTTGAGGGGAACTTCTCAGCGCCTCACGGGGGTATGAGCATCGACTTTGTCCATATGGATAAGGTCATTGAGCTCCATGAAGATGATATGGATGTTGTCGTCCAGCCGTCTGTTCAATGGATGCAATTGAACGAGGAAATCAAACATACGGGCCTCTTCTTTCCCATTGACCCGGGCCCATCCGCCAAGATTGGAGGCATGGTTGGGACAAATTGCAGCGGCACCAATGCTGTTCGCTACGGGACTATGAAAGACTGGGTTATCAACCTGACAGTGGTGCTGGCCGATGGGAGAGTCATCAAGACACGAAGACGCCCGCGGAAAAGCGCAGCGGGATACAATTTAACAGGGATGTTTGTAGGATCTGAGGGGACGCTGGGAATTGTCACAGAAATAACTCTCAAGCTCGCTGTACTGCCTGAAGAGACGAGGGTTGGCGTGGCCACGTTCCCGAGCATACGTGATGCCGCTTCTGCCGCCATGAGGGTCATCCGCACCGGGGTTCCGGTCCAATGCATGGAAATCCTTGACGAGGTGCAGATGAAAGTTATTAATGGCGCTGGGGGTACCAATCGCGTATGGAAGGAGGTTCCCACGCTCTTCTTCAAATTTTCAGGATCGCCCGCTGGCGTCGCTGATAACATCAAAGCGACCAAGTCTATTGCTAAGAAAAACAACAGCAGTTCTTTCGTGTTTGCAAAGGACGACAAGGAAGCTCAGGAGCTATGGTCTGCACGCAAGCAGTCTCTCTGGAGCATGATGGCGCTTCGAAAGGAGGGAGATGATATTTGGTCTACGGATGTTGCAGTGCCCCTCTCTAGGCTCCCTGACATTATCGGTAAGTTTTACACCCGGCTGCCATTTAATTGAAAAAGTGCAAGGAAATAAAAGCAAACGGGATTTGTAGAGTTTTGGCTGATTTAAGAAATACAACTAGAATCGTCAAAGAAGGACATGGATGATCTAGGGCTATTTGCCAGTATCCTCGGCCACATTGGAGATGGCAACTTCCACGAGAGCATATTGTACAACAAAAAGGACCCTGCCCAGCGGGCGAAGGTGGAAAAGAGCGTGTATGACATGGTTAATCTTGCACTGGAAATGGACGGCTCCTGCACAGTAAGTTTGCAGCCCTCTTCATCTTCCTTCCCTTCTTTGCTTTTGCTCTAAAACCCTCCCTTTATCGCTGTGTGGATATTATTAACGTCCTGATTGTTCTATTATCACTACTAACTACATTATTTAGGGCGAGCACGGTGTTGGACTCGGTAAAAAACAGTCACTTGTCAAAGAAGTCGGATCGGACACCATCGACGTCATGCGCAGTATCAAGCGCTCCCTTGACCCCCTCTGGTTGTTGAATCCTGGGAAAGTATTCGAAGCGACACGTAGTCTGGAGGAAAATCTCACGAGGCAATAGAAAGTGCGCAAACACCCGTATATTCAATCCGTAAACGAGATCGCTGTCTTGAGAGAACTTATTTTCCGCCACAGTAGACGGGAGAATGTGTTTAAGACAATCTCTTTTAACGCTTTCTATGTTGTTGTGATGCGCATGAAGTGAGGTAGTGGTGAAATATGTCAATCATCAAATATAATCCTATGTAGTTTTCTGAAATGTTTTGTACCGCCGTCACTAATTTAGTGTGAGAGAAGTAACTAGTTACCGTTTGATGCAAACTGGACAAACCTCCAATGGGACCCGCCTTCCAAAGTTTAGGCCAAGGTCCTGATCCAGTTAGCCTTAGGGCTACACTCACACTAACCCAAAACATGAATCTAAGCGAATTTCCGCAAGCCTCCAAAAACTTCTCCAGCTCGCACTTCTTTTCGCCGACAACCTCCACTCCGCGACAACGACAATTCGAGGTATCAAGTCGACAATCAATCACAATGGGCCGTGGACCGTATGTTACTCACTGATCCGCCAATTCACGTGAACCATTCTTGAAACTAATGCGTTTTGCGATTTTAGAAAGAAGCATCAGAAGCGCCTGAGTGCGCCTTCGCACTGGCTGTTGGACAAACTCTCCGGTTCCTATGCTCCTCGCCCATCCCCTGGTCCTCACAAGCTGAGAGATTGCTTGCCTCTCATCGTCTTCATTCGCAACCGGTGAGCCCAAGATTCCGAACATTGGACGCTGTAGATGGGTTATAGAAATACTAACAAGAGCTCGTGGATGATAGTCTGAAGTATGCGCTCAACTCGCGTGAGACCAACGCCATTCTCATGCAGCGTCTCGTCAAAGTCGACGGAAAAGTCCGCACTGATTCCACCTACCCCGCTGGCTTCATGGACGTGATCACCATCGACAAAACCGGCGAGAACTTCCGTCTCGTCTACGACACCAAGGGCCGTTTCACCGTTCACCGTATCCAAGCTGAGGAGGCCGAATACAAACTTGGCAAAGTCAAGCGTGTTCAGCTCGGCAAGGGCGGTATCCCATTCTTGGTTACGCACGATGCTAGAACGTGAGTTCCTCCGCATCATTCAGTCGTTGGACCAAGCTTTGGTTGATATCCTTGGAAACACGATATCACGATATCCTGGCTATATTTCTTTTATGAAGAACATGGGGAAATTATCCCGAAATGCTGACATCTCCCTTTCTGGGGTATTATAGGATCCGTTACCCTGACCCTGCTATCAAGGTCAACGATACTGTAAAGATCGATCTGGCTACTGGCAAGATCACTGACTTCATCAAGTTTGACACTGGTGTTATCGCCATGGCTACTGGTGGTCGTAACATGGGACGTGTGGGTGTCATTACCCATCGTGAGCGTCATGATGGTGGTTTCAACATCGTCCACATCAAGGATGCCATTGACAACTCCTTTGCCACTCGTGAGACCAACGTCTTCATCATTGGACAGGACAAGCCATGGATCAGCCTGCCCAAGGGCAAGGGGGTCAAGGTACGCTTTTATTTCCCTCCTTGCCTATTCGAAATATATACATGTATGCTGACCATATTATTTAGCTCTCTATTGCTGAGGAGCGTGACCGCCGCCGTGCCATGGCCCTTGCTGGTCACTAAGTTTGTAGTGACATGTGACAAAAAAATAAATAAAATGAAATGAAATATGCGCATGACTAAACAATTTCATGGGGAGAATGGCGTCCTGTAATGGTTTGAATTGTTTGATACCTTATGTTTTGATACTACTGTTGCACGGCTTTTTCCATAATATACTATCCAGGTTGAACGATTTCGTGGGGATTAATGCATGAGCATGACCCAAACCCATTCGTCTGGCCTGGTCCCTATATTTTCCCCAAAAGCTCTCTGCAAACGTAGTTCAATTCTAGAATACAAAAGAATATGTCAAGTTGGAGGATTTGCCAAACCCCCCAGAGATTCAAAGTTTCCTTGCGTATTGGGTGCGAACAATCTCCGTTAGACTTCAGAAATTGCCGACTCCATCTTTCTCATGAAATCATGTTCCGTTCCCACTACATCACCCAGCAAGCATAAACCCTCCAGTCATATCCGTAGCCTTACCTGAGCAACAAGCAATGCCATTCTTTTTGCAGAATCTTGGGCATGGAAACTCAAAATAAAGTTGCCGCTCAGGGTCGACTATGACTTACCAACTTTTCCCTCATCGCAATTCCCGTATATTCTACCTCTTGCAGACTGTATCGATCGTATCTGCACCAGGGTTTTGACAAAGGATGATCTCGGTGCTGTGAACAAATCTATCAGACAAAATGCCTATGCTAACAATGTCGGGGATTCTATTCTATGTGTAGCATGTGCTTGTATACACTGACTGCATTGAGCGCAAGTAGAGTAGTTTTAGGGATGAGATATGGGGCGATTGATATGAAATCTGAGTTGAATTATTTCTTAGTAGTATGTGCATTAATGCATGAAAAGTAGACTTTCAGCTCCACCCATGCCAGCACCACCTGCATGCATTGATGCACAAAACCAACCAACCAACCCCCCCCAAAAAATAGAAAATAAAAAATAAAAAAGAGGCAATATTCTACCCTACCGACAACACGAGTGCTCAATCTCAAACCCTCCAACATTGCCCATTGCGCTGCATCCCGACTGAGCGGATGAACCATCCATACATTACGTACCTGATAGAAAACATTGCATATATTGCACACACGTTTCGTCGCAGCACATGCACACGTACCCAATCAAGCAGTGTTCGAATTCCCAAGTCACGCATGGGTTTTTGGTGGCGAATTCATACGTGCTTTCAGATACATAATAACAGGGTACGCACTTGAAAAATCCTTTTCATGGAGAATCTGAAGGGGCCGTTATTTTGAGGTCACTATATATTCCAACAGATGTAGTAGGCGAGAAATCCGGGAAACAAATCGCACGCACGTCAGGAAGGGTGACGGGGCAAGATCTCAGGTTGGTTGTAAACTGATCCGTCAGATTGGCGAGTGGCCAGGGGTGCCGCAGATATCCCATCCCACTGTGAAGGTGCTCGGCGACCTTGTCTTTTGCCCCCTTTTTCAGCCCAAGCATCACCACGCCGCCTAGTTGTCGCACGAGAAGTCGCGACTGGTGCTTCCTTAGTACTTCGAAATCAATCATTGGGAAGAAAATTTATCGTGGAGGTATAGTTTTACATATATAGTGGGTATACTTTATATTTGCGTGTATTATGTATGATAAACAAGTAGACAGTCAGAAGTAGCTCCCCCCTAAGAGTCGCACACAGAGGCCAGTGGCGGGAAGATTAACCACGGCCTCGAGCAAACCAGAATATGCAAAGCACAAACTAAAGTGTTGGGGGTAAATTTATGAAAGACTTCGTATAGGCAAAGAGAGAAACCAGCTGAAAAAGCAGGACGGAATTGGAATGTTATCCGATCACCCCCAGCTGGCTACTATTCATTGCATAACCCTTCTTGCTGCACGCCACTCAAAACTGCAACGAGGTTTTGTTAACTCGCAGAGGCTTGTAATCGACATGATCACCTTTCTTTGCTTCAATCAATTCTGATTTTGTGATTCCGCTGATGAAACCTCGCATAGTGGATTGATAGGTGCATATACCCCAGGAGATCATGGATTGGTCATTAGGCATGTAGCTAGAAAACCGGAGAAATAATCAAATGTTCTCCAAACGCGGGACGAAAACTCAATTCTATACCTGGCTCTGGAAGCATGGGGCCAATCGTGAGTTCAGACGAGGCGCATAGGTCGATATTCCTCGCAGGAAAGCGGGTGAGTGAGTGTTATATGGATGTTATTGGCACGTCCTCTCCCTGGCCCTTCCGTAGCTTTGATGTCTCAGGTGGCACGAAGGCTTTGTAAAGGTGATGGGACTTGTGGCAAACAGGAGGAAGAGAGATATTAATGGCCATTATATCATAGTGGCTGCAGGATAGCCTGCCACTAATTTTCTCCCATTGGCGACCTTATACCACTTTTGAAACCCATTTTAGACGTTCCCACCTGCGTATGGGTTAAACCAATTTGAACCTATTTTCCTATCAGCGGTCTAGAGCTGGCCTGTCCACCGCCTTAATGCGCGCCTTGCAAAAATGACCCTGCGGGTGTTCACGGCGAGGTTGCGGAGACTCATGGAATCGGTGGATGCCATTCTCGCTTACGGAGTGGATCGTCAAGAGAGCTCTGCGAAGATTAAGAGGGAAAGTTGATATAGCTAGATAGTGGGTGGGTGGCTGTAACGCATACGTAGCAAAGGGTGTGGGCCATACCTTCAAAGAAGAATGAATGCAGGCATCACATATCGCGCATTGTTCATAGCCGTTTCTAGCGCATAAAACTGGAGAAAGCGAATTTCACGGGAGAAAATTCAATACGCAAAACAAATCATTACGTGAAAGCCCTCCTTTCCTCAGTTTTTGTCTGTCAGCTATATTGTCACCGCAGCCCCTAATCCTTCGATCTGGCAACAAATAACCGATGGCTATCACATCACGGGCTTGCTAGTGACTGATAGGTAGTTTAACCCTAGAAGAAAAACAGAATGATACGGCATCTTATAATCATATCTGCTGTTTCCTTCATCACTATAGATCAGGAAGGGGGAATAAGCCCACAAGCCCCAGCTCTCCGTATGACTGATATTCTATAGCATGGGGGCGGAGAAACGGTAACCCAGGCCTGTTTTGTAATATTTTTCGGTATGATGCGTAGTTATTAGCAGCGTCAAGGAGGTCAAAGAAATTTGACGGGAATCCTACAAAGTCTTGTGATGTAGCGCCCGTGGCTGGAAAAAGCAGGTTGAATGAAAACCTTTGCGGGTTCGCTTTCTGAAGACCATGGATGATTGCTGTTGCCGAATAATAATTCCTTTGGTTGTATAGATCCTTTTTAAACCAATGCGTCAACCGCTGTCATATGGCAAGGTCTAAACCAAGGTTTGTATGAGCACACGGAGAAAAAACTAACCTGAACACAGCTTTTAAAATAGTCAATCAGGTCCGGATAAGCGAGACAACACTCCTCGGTAACTGTACACAAATTATCCCAGTTTGCTGTCAATCGGCGGAATATGGAGTCTTCTGTAACGAAGCTTTGTAGACATAGGCCGGTAAAGTCCCGGTCATCCGAGTGTGTAAGACTCCTTGCCAGAGCGCGAGGAGAAGATGCCTCGAAGAACTCGTCGAGTAAGGGAGATTCAGCCTCAAAGTAGCTATCCCATTTCACATCTGATCCTCGATGGTATATTTGGTTGAAGCGGACCTCCAATACCACCAGTTTCTTTAACATCCGTATTAGGCCGTTTTGCTGTGTTGTGAACAAGTTTTGTATAGGGATAGTGAGGAATCTCATAAGTCTGTGCGCCGATAACGGAGAATCGTCAAATTCCAAAATTCTTTTGGCTTTAAGAGTGCATAAAACCGCCTGATGAGCAAAAGGATTGCCCGAGCGGAGACGCTAAAGGAAGGTTTAGTGTTATAAATATCAAAGCATTGGGGACTCGTACGGACCTTTTCCACCTCGACGTATTTATATGCTTGGTCAGGGAATTCGTTGAAATGGGCCATGAGGTAGCTAGAGAGCTGAGAATGTTGCATGAGGAACCATTCCACCGATGGCGTGGGGTATCCAAGTGAGTAGTGGGCCCAGTCTTCGAACCGAACTGCCTTAAACTGCAAGTAGCTCTCGTCGTTAATGTCTCTCGCAACGGCTTCATAGCAGATCTCGTTCGGGGTGGACGTGGGAAACCAACTCCAAGGCCTGGCTTCGTTATCCTTAGAACGACATAGGCTCAGCAGCTTTTCGACTCTATCGTAATGAGTAAGCTCCGTTACCACTGTGCCATCATTGGGAGATAGCAAGGAGTTGAGAAATGCAGTCACCGTGTTCGCGTCTCGACTCCGAAGTATGGACCTTGGGAGGTTGTCGTCGTGATACAAACGGAACTGCACAAGTCGTTTGATGGATTCAACCGCAAATGCTCGCAGGATAAAGCTGGCTTCATCTTCCCACCATCGCCATTGGACATCAAAACGGGGCGGCTTTAGGTCGACCTTGAAAGGAGGCACGGAAATCGGTACTGGTCTGGAAACGGTGGTAAGAGGGTTATCGTGAGTTGTAGGGGGTGTTTCCAATATATATCCAGCCGGCTTCATGATCTCAGCGGGGTAGGCTTGAGCAGAGTCATATTCGGCCGGCGCGTCAAAGAGTTGGGCGGTTTGCCAAAGGAGGAAGGGCCTGCCATTCCCTTCTGGGAGCTGAGCCATGTCCCCAGGTTCCGTCTAGCGGCAAGTATATACAGGCATTCACTAGTAGAGATTATACGAAGCAGAAGGAGAGTCATTCAGAACAGGGGGATCATAATTGTTCTCAAGTCCAAAATCGAAGGAGAGTGGTGAAAAACTGAAAGAGGGTCAAAAAGATGCGACTACAGGGGATGATGATTAGCAGGATGAGGTGTGATCAGCTGGAAAAGCCCGAGGGGGGCGAGGATGAAGAGTGTAAAAGCCGATTTGCCTTGGCGGTCTCCGATGCTGGAATCAAGCGTAACATGAAGGGTTACTTTGAAAGCCCTCACTCTCCATTCTTCTTCACCGTAAGAAGGCCGGCTTGGCTGGTTAACTATGGGGGGCTTTGACAACTCTTGCCATTTTCGAGATGGGCTCATGGCCAAATAATGGGGGCGTGGGTGGCGTTCCCCAAATACCGCTTGGGTATGCTGTCCCACTCAGGCGGATTCCGAGTTCTAGGTTTGTGGGTTGATCCTTATAAAAGAAACGTGAAACAGGAGAGACAATCAATGCCAACCATGTAATAATACTCCAATTTGACACCCTTTAGCTTGAACCTGCCCCTCCCCCTGTGTGCAGTGCTTCCGGGGTTGCAGTCCAGTCCACAGTTGGCTCGATCTTAGCGAGTTGACCTCCAGCAGGTCGGCAAACGCTGGCACTCATTGTTTGCCAATCACAACGCAGGTTGTCAGAGAAGCAACCGCAGTGACTGGATACGATAAAAAGTGCCCCTTCAAGCGCTCTGTCAAAAATGGCCGGTATGGTATGGATTACATCGTGCCACGGGAACGCACGCTTCACCCACGCTGGGGCTCTGATACAAGCTTCACCTTTCCTTAAGAAGAACGGAATCTGCTAGTGGCGGACCCATCAAATCAGCCCGAATTCCAGAACAAGCGTATTTTTAGGAAACCGAGCGAGGAAATCTCCGGGGTCAGATTGAACCCTTCCAGTTGGTATTCTTACCTTAAGACAAATAATAATAATGGGTGCTTTGTATGTTTGTGCTTCGGCAGAAACCAACTGCTGAACGGCGATTAGCCGTCTAATATATCGCGTGCGTGCAAAGATCCACAGCGACATCATCGTAATAATAATGGAGTGGTTTTGGGTGGTTGATTATATTACATCCCTAGTGCCCAGGATTGGACTCCAGACCCAGCCATTATTATTAAGGGGCGCGCGAGGAGCCACTGGACCAAGCGATGGTTGTTATCTGCTTGCCCCTTGATGGCAACGAGGAGTTATGGAGGTGCTAACTGCTTTGGCAGCGTTGCCAGGATCGGATCGCCATTATTATTATATTCCCAAAGGCCACGACTGAAGGCGCCGTACGGAGTAGACCTTCGGGTGTAATTCCGGCGGGGGCTGGCTGGCTGTCTTGAGTTGTTCTTTACTCGCAATTATTCGTCAATTACTGCGTACAGACAGATTGCATCATGTTGAGGAAAGCTCCATAGCTTATTAGTCATCCTCGGCCAATCTGCACTTTTTTAAACGGACCGCAACTTTCTTTTTAAAAAACAGCCACAATTCGCTGAATGCCGCTACTAGCAACCACCCCGCTGGTAGGTACTCCGCACATGTGCGCTTACGGCGGGGTACGTACTTGTTCGGACTACATGACTCGAGACCTTTAGAGTCGTGGCCTGACGCTCGGCCCGCCTGAGGAAGCGCTATTTGATATCAAACTCAAACAGGAACCACTCTCGAGAGCCCTTATATACTGTGTGAAGGCAGCTGAGCCAACCGCGGAAGGATGAGATATCATAAGAAATGAAATGGCTGTATGCTAGAGATTCATTACGGGGCGAAGGCACAAAAAGCACCTCCATGTGTAGCGGATCATTGGGTTCCAGAGACGGCCTTGGAAGCATAACTGGCTCAACGGACCTCACGCTACAATATCCTTGCAAATACTCCGCTTCTGTCAGCCTGGGGGAAACCTGGGTAAAGATGCCAGCAGAAATTTGTAGCCTTGCTGATCGAGCTGTACTCTTCTGCATCCGCCTCTGATTCTTCTCGCAACCCACCACAGGAGAAGATTTTGGGGGGGATTTCTGCATTGCAGTTCCAAGTATAGTGCATGTTACCAGTGTCTGCATCCCAATTGTTTTTATTTAGTGGCTCCTGCAGATCGACACTTCTCTACATCGATTGCCCAGGATGGAGCCTTTTTTTGTCCAGCCCAATTCGATACCGTACTGGGGCGGGCTTTGTAGAGCACTACGTCAGTCTCGCTCGAGAACCCCTCCCAATTTCCGCGCACTAGGGATGTGTTTGGTTCGGTTCATCTTCGAGAGGAATGTTTCGAGGTTCACTGGTTTGGGAACAGCTTGGTGTTCCTGCTTCTCAGCCTAGTCTCTCGTTTGCTTAAGAAGTTATCTGTCGCCAAAATCCCAGAAAACATACCAAGAATTCCTTGTTATTTGCCACCTCAAGCAACGCATCAGACCCCAAAAAACAGCATCCGTACGTTTGGAGTAATTCTCAAAGAAGCTTCCCGGCAATTCTCTTAGAGTACGTATCATCATGAATTTGAGCCCACTACATTAGCATGCTGTGTACGCCAGTCAGATACTGCCACCGCTTAAGTAGCGGAAAGATTGGAATGGAAACAGTGGATGGCCTGACTGCTGCTTTTTGAGTTCTCCAGGAAAGCGGGTATACACAGCATCTCTCTCCGCACGGTTAAACAAGGCTGTTCAGCTTCCTGAGGAGGAACTGAGGGGCATGTAATGAGCAGAGCTCGCTTCGCTTAAGGTGCAACGGTTTCCGTTAAATCCAACCTCTTAAATTCAGAGTTTCAACCTGCCACGAGAAGCCAAGGGGCCAATTGATACCCACTCCGCTGCTGCATATTTCCATCCCCAGTCGGTATCGCAAAGCCACTCACTCTGGTCACACTACAGAATAATAGTTACAAATTGATTTACGCATGGCTTTAGGGTTTCCATACTGAACCTGCGTTGTCTCTCTCCACCTGTTAAGCGGATCCACAATGCGGGATATTACCATGGTAAAGGGTCGGGTGCTAACCCCTAGCTTGGGACGGGCGCATGCTTGGAGCGTGGGCCGTTGTTTCGTGGAATCGCGGGCGCTGTCCGCGTTCGCTAGCCCGAGGCTCTTAACACTCTAGCTTACCGAAACCACGCCGCCTGCTGGCCCTTGTTCCACGTCATGCCAATAGCTCTAGGTTTTGAACTAAGCTGCGTCTGTTGAATGTGGGCGGTCAAGAGCAATGATTCCGCCAAAACTGCTCAGGGAGTCCAGTGGCACTTTGCGTGAGAACAAAAAATTCAATCTTTCATTTTTATCTTTCGTAAATAAATCGTGCCTAATAATGTCATTCCCCAAATGAAGAGCTAAGCTTACCAAAGCCGACACAGGAACAAAAGACCTAAAATATCCTCGTTAAGCTCGCTGGACAAGCTATTGGAAGGTGCTCATTACGCTCCCACAGCGGTTGCCTGTTTCTAACGAAATTTTTTTCAATGATTTACGTTCGCAGTCCGAAATTGGCTGGTAGCGATGCCCCCCGTCTCAGTCCGTAAAGCCATGCTGTTCTCTGCTTATTTGCTCAAAACAATACAGCAATCGGCAATTAGGTTAACTAGACCGGAGTGGAAATGCATGAGCAGCCCCATATCCTACAAATGATATACGGAGCTCAATCGCTGTTTGGAGACGCTATACCCGATTACTTATTATTCGGGCCTTAACAAACCCGAAAGAAAAACAAAAAAGACGGCAATTAAGCAGTTGCTGAATCGGACTATTCATTTGCCCAAGGTGACAATGGATACAACTATAGCCTCATACGGACACAGCGGACTTTTCTTGGGTTAGAGCTTGTAGCTTCAACCACTCCCTCCATTTACGAGTGATTGGCAAGGTATGATGCAGGCTTGAGTTACATGATAACCAGACGTTTGTAAGTACTGTACCTCGTTTCTGGCAAGCCCAGAGTGCTTGTCAAACTGAGATCAGCTTTAGGTGAAGCTACGCCAGTCTAGTATTGATGCAATCTGTCACTACCCACCTATCCGCCAAATGTGTGGACCAAAGCTGACGTTTAAGCAAAGGAAATGGTCTAGTCATTTACATTTCTCTCTGCAAGGCTAAGTAACAACTGACAGGACCTCAAGCTCCTTCTCGAGACCAACCTCCATGCTTATGGCTTTATTGGCTCATTTGGTGAGAGGGAATGACAATGCCCTTCCTGGACTGCCTTGGAGACGAGGTGCATACATGATGAAGTACGTGTCGACACCTGAAGCAAAGTGAATGCACACAATTTTGCTCGGGGATTGTTTACCGCTTCGAGCTCATCGTGCATAAAAAAGCGGGATTTTCAGACCGCCCGGTTTACACGCGCTCCCGTCCCCCACACCTTCAGCGGACAATATTTGGGACATCTCGCCCTTTTCTCCACATCCTTCTTATTCTTCTTCTTCTTTTCCCTTGGGGTGAGGGGCTGATCTGCCCATACACCCGCTGGGCTTAGTCACCAGTAGAATGAGGAGTCCAGCGAGAAACGACAGTGAGACGACAGCGAGGTAGTAGGCTAGCGGAATTGTAGTTAAAAGAAGGTACAGTACATACAACATTTAAGATAGAGAACTAGTTGATGTGTAACTTTCGACGACCTATCCCATGCTCGTCAAGTAATAATCGCCGGCTATTAACTAGGCCTCCGGGAATACGCTGTAAAAATGGCTGGTTGAAGACCCACTCGTATTATTGAGAAATACGTTCGGCAGCGGCGCCTAACAACGCCATGAACGCACACTTGGTTAAAGTTCATGTCGTAAACTCTCACAGTCGTCTTTTCACTAGCCGTTCTGGCCTTGTAGCCTTCGACCTGTGTTGTTGCTAACCCCGAATCTATTACACCCAAACTAAAAGCCAGGGCTAGGAAAAAAAAAAGAAATCCAATTATAAAGAACAAAATAGAGGGTATATTTGAGTAACACTTAGACAGGCATCTGGATGAAGAAATCGAGAAACTTGTTCACAAAGTATATCAAATGGGGTTGGAAGCTAGCGCATTGTACGGTACATACATGTACCTAGAAGGAAATGAGAATTTCAAGAACAAGTAGTCTCGCCAAAGAGATGTTGTCTGGAATGGCTAGCAAGTTTGGCCGACCATGACTCTCGAATACCCCACTCACTGGGACTTCTTTGTGCCAGAGGGTGATTTAGCATACCCAAAGGCACCAAGGAGGTATGCGATGCGATTCACAAAGAGAATTCCGGTAGCTCCAATATTTCCCCACGTCAGATCATTCCACTCCATCACGTTGATTAGGTCGTGGAATCCGATACACCAATAGGTGGCATAGAGGTGTCCCACGTCTGCGATTGCCAATGCAATGATGTAGTTTCTGACCACTTTTGGCTCCGACGTTGAGTACAAAACAGCGACACCCGCCATCATCAGCAGCAGATACAAATTGCCAAGCTGGTAAGAGATAGCCTGGGTGCTTAATGGCAATTCTGCGGGCGTAAAGGCGTTGGGGGTCTGGCCAGCGACGAATTTGTTGGTGTTACCAATTGCGACACAGAAGCCAGCAATCCTATGAGAAGCCAGTGTTAGTTCATTTCCCAACATTCAGTGGTATATAAAAATAAAAATTTAGATACAGCGAAATTGGCTCCAAAACCGCGAAGAGAATGTGAGGCCATAGTGGGAGGATTGTGGTCATTCTGAATGTTCACCGTAGCTTGGACGGAGATCCACGGTAATTTCGAGATCTAGAGGAACTCTCAACTTATAAGGGTGTTTTTATCCACAAGCCGGTCCGTCTGGTCAATGAGACGATATCGAATCTTAATCGTTGTCAAAATTAACTTGACTGTTTGCAAAGCCGGCAGTTTCAAGGAATATGGTGACTAAGCGACTGTGAGAGAACACGTGATCGGGTGCTTATCCAGGTTTCCAAAATTCCCATGTGGAGAGTTTACTTCCTTTATGACCAGCGAGGTTCCTTAGTATATGATTAACGTCGGCAGCTGTGAACAAATGGCTACACAGTCAATGGCTTTGGGTCTTGCTGGTCGAGACGATGGACCCGCTTATGGGAATGTATACGATCCCCACGGCCGATGACCCCTTTAATCAACTTCGAGACTTGCCACAGCCCAACAATCTACGCATCCCACCTCTGCGGGATCCTATCCCCTCTCGCTCTCTCAAAGCTCCTTCACCGCTCGAGCCGAATGCAGGAGGGACGAGAGAAACTACGAACATCTCAAAATCCTCACTTTTTAGCGGAAACCCACCAGCTAAACTTCCTACTCTGGAGGACTTCCTGCATGCGGCCCGGGCATCTAATTCAGGCTCTGATACAATCTACGGGAAGGTATCAAGCTCTGATCCTCCTCCAAGGACGATTCTGCCGACGTTCATTAATCTCCGCGCGATCGAGAAGCTACCGTACGCATCCTTCGACGAGGATGTCCCACGAAAGCCTCGCCGACCGGAGCTAAGTGGTGATGTTTTTGGAGAACATCTTCAGCTTCCTATTCCCAAAAATCAGAAGGAAACACCTAAGCGTCCTCCTTTTGGGCCTTTAACGATATTAAATGGCCTAAATGAACCTCCGCCAAACGCCGCCTTATTCCCTCCCATAGAACCTAATGCTGCTCCCACAATTCTTACGCGACCAACGCGAGATACCCCAGCCCCGCAAGATAACGTAATTGGAAGTGCGGCTAACGAACGAAGAGGCGGACGGATTAATAATATCATTGAACTCGGTATTGAAGAGAGTATTGGAGAAATCGAAGAAACCTTCGCAGAGCAAGGAGGCCCTCTTACTCTTCCAGAGCATCATTCTTCGAAAGAAACTGTAGAGGAAAGTGACAAGGAGCCTGTATCGTCCAAACCCCAGACCCGGTCAAGGAAGAAGCTACGAAAATGGACAGAATCAGAGACGAGAGATCTATTACGAGGGGTAGTGAAGTGTGGAGTTGGGAATTGGACAGCAATCCTCGCCCAGCCTGAACTTAAATTTAACCAACGAACCGCTGCAAATCTGAAGGATAGGTTCCGCGTCTGCTGCCCATGGGCTTATGGTTCGGAACAGCACACTCTGGAAGCAGTTACAAATAGCCTCACGGATTCGTCAAATGGGCCGGAATCTAGCTTATTGGGCAAAATCCTACTTCCTGATCCGCGGGCTAGCAGGAATAAGCAGGAACCAGATGCAAGTTCAACGGCAATCATCCTGAAGCCTGCCAATCAGACTACCAATATCGTTCATTCGAGCCTGGAGTCCCCGCCGGCCATGCCGTCTGTAGATGGAATTTTGAATTCGACTTCCCCTAAGTCTCCCGAACGCAAAAAGGCCCGGTCTTCAACCCCTAGAACCAACCTATCCTTGTCCAGCAAATCTAGATCAACCCTCATGTCCCTAGGCCTTCGAGAGCCTTGCCTGACCATTAAGTCTAATAGGCGTTCTCGCCGTCCATTCACACCAACAGAAGATGACGCTCTCCTCAAAGGCCATGCGGTTCATGGATTCCAATGGACATTAATTCGGCAGGATAAACGGCTGAACTTAATGCATAGGAAAGCAACAGATCTCAGAGACCGTTTCCGGACTAAATTTCCCGACGTCTACCGGGAAGGGGGCTCCGTAACCGCTAGTAAGGATTCTGTTAGCAACAACAACGGCTCTCTTGCTGAACCTCGTTCGACTCATGATAGAGATACACCAACGATATCCATGCTGCTCTCCGGAAACCAGTCGAAAACAACACCTACTCGGGCCCAATCTGACGTAGCTGACACTGGATCTGGCAAGCGACTTACCTCGCCATCCCCGTCGAACGATGTTGGTCCCGCGAACGCCACAGATCCAATCATGCTTCCACCTCCCCAGCCCGCGCTACCAGACTTGCCCAGCATTGCTAATACTTCATTATTCACATTCCAAATGGATGATGGAGGATCAGGTTGCGTGGACGGTAGTAGTTGGGGAGATAATACCCTACCTCCACTCGTCTGGGATGAGCTAACATAGTGGGTATATGCATTTATGATTGTATCTGACATTGTCTCTCGATGTGCTATATTCCAACCTTCTCTACTTGATCTTCATCCTGTGGCTATTCACTACCATTTTATATTAATATTAGTCATATTTTTTACGGATTTCCTACAGGTTAATGATTCAACCGGTAGTGTAATATAAGTGATTATTCTAAGGTGTCATAGGCGACTTATTCATATATCTGTAAGTTTCGGCCCCATCTTATCACACAGTCAACACAACCACTCAACATTTCACCATCCGATTGGCATTAGTTCACCTTAGTAGCCATGTTTATTTGATGTACGAGTACTGGAAATGAGAGCCCTTTACAAATCGCCAAAAGAAAGCTCAGACAGAGCTCCTAACAGCCGAACAAACGTCGCGTAATCTGTATCATACCGTTTAGAGAAATTGACAAGCGACCTTCTAGGCAAATGAGATATGCATATCGTATTTTTGAACAGGCTATAGAATACCGGGGTTGATGGTACATGGGACTCACTCTAGTACGTAACCCTGCACATGAGAGGGGGAAAATGTAAAAATCAAGAGTCTCCAATTTCGCTCCATTGTAGAGATAAAGATAAGATGGCTTATTGAAGGAAGGCTTGGTAACTTAGCTTGAAAGGATATATATATGAGAATGTGAAGGAGAATCGGGGGCAAGAAAGAAAATATACAAAGAACAGGGTGGAATACGCGCTTGGGTGAGTTGGTTAAAATAAAGCAAATGGTGTGCACGGAACGGCAAGAAGGAGTGAGAACAGGGCGAGAATGGGAGGTAGGAAAAAGATTATTGAGAACCTTCGATGTGTGTAATGGAGGGTGTAGGCGGAGATAGGAGATCAAAATCCAAAGAAACAGTACGGACATGTCAATTCATCCTGTCGTTAGTTTGATGGCAGTATCGGAATGGTCCCAGAAACACGAGGTTGCCAGCATTTTTGTGAACAGATAACCTTCCATCCAGGCAAATATGAATGTTGATCAAATCGATCAAGGCATCACGTCCGTCACTTAAATACTTGATCGTCTGTTCTCCGCTTAGTGCTCTTAAAACATTCTGTCCAGATTGTTTTCAGTCGGGTATTGTCGAAATGAAAAAGTAGGAGAGAGGGGAAAAAGGAAGACACTCTGCAATTTTTTGACCGTCATGCCTCGTATAATTCTTGCGTAGCTCGGAAGAATATAATGTAGCGTTTTTTTTTTTTTAAAAAAAAAAAAGAAAAAAAAAATCTGTCAAAGAGGTATATCCAATTTTGTTCCTACCATGCATTCCGGTCCCAATTGGGATCTAGTACGGGCCAAGTTAGCTGGATACGGGGAAATAGCTTTACACAAATGAAACGTTAATAAGAAAACAGTTTCTATATTTACCTTGCACAAAGCTCGCAAGCACTTTACTCCCCGTTTGCAGTAGGGGGTGCCCTACAACTATTTGCAAAAACCGCTGTAAACCTTCCCGTCTATGCTCAATTACGTCATCGCTGAACCGATTGGTGAATACTTTCCCCGGAAGCGGTGGAATTGTCACACGCGCGCTCTCACGCTCCAATATATCTCTAAAGTATTCGAAGTCTGAATAGCGGCGGCGCACGACCGAGTGTTTAAGTTTGAAAGCGGGGATGTTGGTACGGCAGACGATTTCGTAGGAGGTATACATGTTGCGCGATGTGCCGTGAGTTTGAGGATTTCTTACCTGTTACAAATAGAAGACACCGGAGATCAGTTTGGGATTCAAGATAATCAGTGCTTAGGTAGTCAAAGGCGACGGGCAACCCCGCAAGCCATAGCCCTCGGGCAAACCGTAGGCAGGCCTGTATATGGAGGGGTAACAAAACAATTGCAACAGAATGTGTAGGTAGGAGTGGGTGCCTTGGAGTTAGATATATACCTCAATTTCGAGGAAGTTTTCAGGAGGGCCATATATCTCCTCGAAGGTCTGCTGGCGTGCATCTGGTATGGCCTGCATCTTCGTATGGCTTCTCTACACAACACCGAAACAGAGGTCTCCCTCAAGAGTGATACCAGAGCGGATTTGGAGGGGTAGCTTTGAAACAATGAGTTGTGAGGTCGTTGGTCGGATGGCTATGAAAATTGATTGTCATTCGTTAAAAGGATTAATGTAGGCTATGGTTGGGATATCAGGTCTAAAGGTCGCATGGGCAGTAGATACATTTATGGACGCGGCGCGAGCATGCAAGAAGCTTGCTGATTCAGCAGTGTGGCCCGTGCGCCGAGAGGGGCCCGGGTTTATATTCCTCCAGATCCGATATTCCTTGGCACAATTGAGCTGTTTGCAAGCTCGGTCTCGGCAGATACCGGCGCGATAATGCTCTTAGAACTACAATGATAGTAAGACCACAGCAGGGAAAAGTATATGGAACAAGTACGGGGCAATCTGGGTGGAGGAGAATTTTACTATACGGCTGACATGACTGGATTTTAAGGGAATTAGGTTTGTATGTACAACTCGGATTTAACCTTATTTCCGCCGGGTGACCTTGGTGCACACTATACAAGCTTACTTACCATAGTTAACCAACTGTCCATGAAGCTGACTAAACCCCCATCCCCAGGTTCAGGTTAAGAGCTCCTCTCACCCGTTTATTGACGAAGCAGGCCTGCATTACATCAGCTAAGCGCTTCCGTCATGACCTCGTCGAATTCATCTCCCGGCAATCAACATGACACAAGACATATCTGGGAGGACGCTCCCGAATGGCTGATTGATGAAATCGACGGTGACGATGGTGACGATGGCGACGATAGGGATTTTGTGCCGGCAGATGACTTTGATGTTGAAGCAGAAGATGATGACGAGTGGGAAGATGAAGAAGAATCTGAGAATATGGGTAAGCCTTCCTGAGATGTCCTATAGCCAGCAGATCAAGCTTCTCCGGCTTTCGTCCGTGATGGATGTATTATTTATTATTTAGTTGATGATCTGACTGGGAAATAGATGACCAACTAGAGGAATCCGACGGGCATGGAGCGGATGACGAAGATCATTACACGGCCTCATGTAACGAGCTCCTTTGTCGCCCGAAGCAAAAGCCGCCGTTTGTTGATAATGATTTATAGTGTCCGCCACCGAATTTATTCGCCTTTTTGGGTCGGGTTTGCGTCAAGTGCTACCTACACACAGAATATCAGGGTTGGGATTTTACTTGGACGATAACGGCAACGATGTGTATGGAGGGCCTATATATCGCATGCACGGATCCCGCTCCGGCGAACACCTACTACCCAAAATACCAAGCGATGCCGGACGAAAGCTAATGTATTCGGGCGATTTTGGAAGCCATCTAAACTATGTGGATAAGATAAAACGAAGGAAAGAAAGGCTAGCAACGAGGTTAATGTGGAGGGAATTGGCCAATAGCCCACGACTTCGTCCACGTGCTATATCGCAGGTGCGCATTACCAGTAGTTCTATTTTGGATCTAGCTTCGCCCTTTTAGATCTAACTAGATGGACAGGATCTCATCCCCAATTCGAAAGCCGATAAAATCATTCATTATAATTCGAGATGTTACTCTGGATCCTTCTCCGACGACGGAAATTTCTTTTTTTCCTGCGCTCAGGATTTCAAGGTGCGAATGTACGATACGTCAAATCCACTCGAGTGGCGTTGGTATAAAACAGTCGAGTATCCATTCGGGCAATGGACCCTCACAGACGCGAGCTTGAGTCCAGACAACAGGTACTTGGCATACAGCTCGATCCGAAATATTGTGTGCCTAGCGGGAACAGACCCATCTTCAGACTCAGAACCAACTCTACTGAATTTTGCAAGCCGCTACGGCTCGCCCCTTAGTGGATCAGACTTTGGAGTATATACCTCCTAACGTTACATATATAATTAGATGGATAAACTAACCCTCTTTATCTCGTAGATATGGAGCATTCGATTTAGTGGTGATGGGCGCGAGTTGATTGCAGGCACTTCCAGTCAAAGTGTGATTGTCTATGATATCGAAAGCCGTACACCAATACTAACGCTAGAAAACCACGACGACGATGTGAACGCCGTTTGTTTTGGGGACAAGTCTTCGCCCCATATTCTCTATTCAGGGTCTGATGACACGACAATAAAGGTCTGGGACCGGAGGTCCATGGGAGATGGTCGTGCTGCAGGATGTTTCTTAGGCCATAGTGAAGGAATCAGTGAGTAGAAAAGAATATCTTTCCCGGACTAACCAAAGTGGCGTGACTATCCCGACTTACGTGTATGATAGCATATGTCGATAGTAAGGGAGACGGAAGATATGTATTAAGCAACGGAAAGGACCAAAGCATGAAGCTCTGGGACCTACGCAAGATGATGACGAGTGCAAAGCTAGATACAATCGACTTGAATAGCTATTCCACAGGGTTTGATTACAGATATATGTCTATCTCAGATGCAGATTACAGGCCCCATCCGCACGACTGTTCTGTTGTCACGTTCCGAGGACACCGCGTATTAAAGACCCTCATACGATGTCATTTCTCTCCTGATACAAGCACCAACTCCAAATATGTGTATTCAGGAAGTTCAGACGGCCGTGTTTTTATTTATAATCTCGACGCTACAGTGGCTGGCATTATCGATGTTGGAGAGGCCTCATTTAATTCTCGGAAACATGAACAAGATATGTTCCGCTCTTCCCGCCGAATGGGGCGGGCCGAGAACGAATGGGCAACGTGCGTGAGAGACGCCAGTTGGCATCCAAATGCCCCCATTATAGCTGGTAAATCCACTGTCCCCAGTGCATATTTAGGTTCCCCGGCTAACCACGTACGTCTTTAATTAACTCAGCAACTTCATGGAACGGGTGGGGCATGTCCACGGGCACCTGCAGCGTGCATGCCTGGAGCGATGGTGCAGAGCTCGACGAAGCCGAAGCTCCCATCGGCCAAAGCTACAACAGCAAGTTGGAACCCTTACAGCCCAGCAACCGCTCTGCGGAAGAGAGCCGATCATTCACAGGTCATATAATAAGAAATGGAAGAGTCGCATCATTCATCACGCTAGAGGACGACGATCCCCTTGACACGAACTCGTGATAGCCATGGCCTATTAGATGACAAGCTCTTGTGTTCATATGGAAGTCCGCAGAGTTACGGTTTTCTTTCCTTTTCCCTTTTTTCTTTTTTTCTTTTTTTTTTTTTTCCAGATTACGCAGTTTTATGTCGTGATGAACATGTGCTTACGCCTACTCTCGTGTGTATTTATTCTTTACATACTCCTATCAGCCCCTCTGTTTTGCGCGGCGGAGATGTTTCTGTCGACACGATACCTCTGAGTATTTCGCGATTCTGCACCCCTTATCTCCTAAAATATGGGCGACATTTCCAAGATATCTCCTCAGTTTTGTTTAGTTGGCGCGGCACTTGCACTTGGCAACTATGTAGTGGCTAGCATCGTTTTCCTGATCGCCCAACTCCATCGCTACCCTACCTTGTTTTCTAGTGAAGGATGAGCGAGCAGTACATTGTCACAGATTCTATGTATACCAAAACCGTGTCATTAAAAATGCGAAGAAATGCAGCTCCCAATGCATTAATATTTATCTAGTCGAGAGATATATATATCAGCTTAATTAACGCCCGATCATCAGTAGAAAAGGGACAGATGAAATTATTTCCAATGAATGTAAAAAAGGGCAAAACACCGACCAATACAGGAAAAGGAGCTCAACATAAATGACGGCTGGATATTGTACATAAGCATAACATAAAGGAAATAAACAAGAATAATAGAAAGATGGCTAAGAAAAATTAACAGAGGGAACATAAAGTGCGATCTGCTGAACTCAGTTCCCACCAGCTTCCCTCTCCTTTTGTTTTGCAAATAAAATAAAATATGAAAATAAAAATTATCGTCTTTCGCTCAAAAAGGGTTTCCTGCCCAATTAACAGCACACCCTATGATCATCGGCTTTTCGAGGAGATACTGCCTGGGAAGTTCGAAGGCACGGCCCTGCTGAACGGATAGGACCAACGAGTGCAGCAACGGAGTTTGTTTGATATTCGCGCGCAATGCTTTTATATTTTTCGTCTCTTTTTATCCCCCCCTCTCCTCAATTTCAACGCCGGGAGTATTATTAGACTCCCCCAACCGGTTATATTGTTTGATTGCTCACATCATGCGCCTCCAACGAGAATATTGTTGACGGGGATATGTACTGTGCAGTATGGTTAGCGGCATAATCAAAAAAATAGAAGCAGACTTGGAAAGGAGGGAAACTACTCACTCAGTTTGATGAAGTAACCGATAACTCCCATGATCAGAAACCCGAAGCCAACTGCCTGGCTAATCTTGAGGAACTCGCGCTTGTCGGCTGATTGATGGCGCGTGTCAGTAGATGGAAGATGACAGGAGGGACTAGATCTTGTAACAACCAGCGTGAAAGGGGATGGGACTGGAGCGGTGGTACATACGTTTTGTACATCGGTTCATAAAGAGCATGCCATCTTTGACGAAATCCTTAGGGATATCCGCAAGTTCTTGGAAGGTGTCCGACATTGTGGGAAGAGAGCGTGCAGGCGGAATGCAAAAGAGATAGGAGGTGGTAGGGAGACAGATATATCCCTTTTTCTTTATTTGGTGGCGTTAGGAGTCAGAAGGAGGGAAGAGAGGAGATGTATTGGAGGTTGTTGAGGAGTAGCGAGATCACCGAACCTGTACGTACGGAGTATGTAGTAGGTGTCCTAACGGTAACTGCCTGGATCGGGTTCTAGCGCCGGCGATTAGTTATTCCAATTACGTTTCCACGTGATTCTGAACTTACTCATCACCGCCCAAGCTCCAAACTTGCTTCAACCGTTTCAAATCTCCCAAACCCACACGTCTTCCCCCTTCTCCAGCACTTTACCATCGTCATATCGTTCTATCTCTCTCTATTATCCCCTTTTTCTCTATATTCAGCTTGGCAGACTAACCTTTTCATTACCAGGGTTTTGTGTCGTTGGCGACGCGGCTGTGAGTTTGGCTTGATTGTGAATATTGGGCTTCAAATCGTCTCTTCACCTTGACCATTACCACTTTGACTGGCCCGCCATAGCTGACTTTACTATCCCCTTTTTCCCTGTTTCTTGTACTTCTTCAAAAGAAGAGAAATCGAGTGGTGGTGTCAACTGTTGTCTAGCTAGATCAGCTTGGCGAGGGAACTCCGAGAAATTGTCCTGTACAAGGCATCTTTGTCTTCAAAACATACTCCCAAAAGACTTCCATATCTCCTGCACTTGCCATCGAAGGCAGTCAGGTAGCTTATACTCATTCGTGAGGAACCAAGTCCAATCCCGCTTTTGCGAGTAACAATTGTGTTCTCTTTTCGGCAGCCTTGTACGGTCGGGATTTGTACGTATCTTCTTGCCTTTTTATCTCTCTCTTTGTCTTCTCGTGTTGTATATCCTGTTCATGCTATTTTTTCATATTTCTTTCTCGTTCTCCTTCCCGCCGTGTCCATCTCTAGACACGAAAGCGGCTTGCCGCGACTCATCTCGTTACCGGGATATCGCACTATACCTCCCACCATCTACATCTGGCCAACTTCATTCCCCATCCATGTCTTCCCTGTTGCTAATATGAGTTGTCCGACTGGCAGACATGTACTCTCCTTGAAGCTCATCGAGCCAGAAGCCTGTGCATAACGAAAATCAAGATCAATCATTTACGTCAGAATTCAGATATCCCGTACAGGAAATTCGCGAGATGGCTAATACTGAGGATGATAACTTTGACATTGACATTTACGGGGACGGTGGGGGTTACAATGGGAATGAACAAGAAGGCGACTTCAAGGGCGAAGAAACAGATATCATTCTCGATGCTTCGGAACAACACCAGAATGGTGAGGTAAATAACGAAGGAACGGGTGAGAAGTACAGTAATGGTAATGGCCAGGCCGAGAATGGCAGTCACAAGATATTTAAGACTGGAGAATCTAGTACCGCAACACCCCAGCCTGCGAAACCGCCTCAAGCCCAGTCTCAACCTCCAGCGCCACCACAGCAAGGGGTGAAGCGAAAAGAGAGTCATGATGATCGAACTGCGGATCCCGATGCTACTACTGCACTATTTGTTTCTGATCTATACTGGTGGACTACAGACGATGATATTAGAGGCTGGGTGAATCAAGCGGGTGTTGAAAACGAGCTTAAAGATGTCACGTTCAGCGAGCATAAGGTGAACGGTAAAAGTAAAGGGTACGCCGAAATTACCGTCAAATCTCGGATCTCAAATGACTTGACAACTAATTATCTGCTATGCTATCTAGACAAGCGTTTGTTGAATTCAAATCGCCCCAGGCTGCAACGGCCGCCAAACATAAAATTGAATCTTTCAACACGCAACAAAGCTCAAGAAAACACACCGTCACGTATACACATCCTCACACCAATCCATTCCGTACGTTACCAAAGGATAACCCTATGCGCGGTAAGGATGATCGACAAGCGCGTTCCGGATCGACTGGCAGCTTCGGTTCCCCTTCAACCCAAAGCTCCAGTTTCGTCATGAGCAGTGGCGGTGCTTATCGCGGGGGTCGCGGTGGAGGCTATAATCGCGGCGGCATGACTGGAGGGTTTAACGCTAATCGTAGCTTCTCCCAGCCGATGGGAGCTGGGAACTTCCAAGGTGGTGCCATGGGCGGCGGGTTCCAAACCGCCCCAGTTGGCGGCATGCAACCTTACGGCGGCTTTAATAACCGTGGCGGCATGATGGGCAATATGCGAGGTGGTCCCGGCGGTATGCGGGGAGGTCGGGGAGGTATGGGATCTGCGCCGAATCCTATGATGCCGGTTGGTGGGGTTGCTAATGTTGGTGGAATGGGTGCGATGGGCATGGGCGGCATGCCGATGGGAGGCATGCCCAACCAGATGGGCGGGATGATGGGTGGTATGGCAGGTAACATGGGAATGCAAGGTATGGCAACCCCTTTTCGAGAGCTAATTGTTTTGATACCAGGCCCAAAAGAAAAGATACTAACCGTCACGCATTAACCTAGTTCAAGGCGGCTTCCAAAACCAAAATCCTCATTTCAATCCTGCATTCTTTGGCCAGCCTCATGGCGGCAACGACGGCGCTTGGAACCCACATGGCGTGAAACGAACCCGCCAGGAATAAAATCCAGAATAACCTCATCTTATTGTTTCACTCTGGCTTCTCTTATCAGATGCTTTCTTATTGCCTTCGACTCGGATATTCGGTTTCCTTCAATCCTGCTTTTCTTTTCCTCACCTCTGAACCAGCCGAAATTGTCCTCGCTTCAAGTCAGCTTTTCCATCTTCAGATTCTTCTCCATTTCCATCAAGTTGATTTCCTACCGTTTTTATTCTAGGTTGTATTAAGGGAATTCAGATAACTTTCTTGTTTTCTTGTTCTTCTGCTCTTTTTTATTTTTATTTTTTATATGCTCTACTCCATCTTCGTCCTTCACAAATGGCCCTTGTATACTGGCCATGCTCATTCAAAGTGTTCATGACCTCTTTTCTCCCTTTTCTCCCTCTCTCCGCGCGTTCCTAATCCTTCATATTATTAACACTACCTTCCCACGACTTCCTCATTCTTTAAGTAGCTCTTGGTTCGCCATTTCTATACCTTGGTAGGTGGTATGGCCGCTGCACGTTGCTTAAACCTACCTCGAGAATATTTTTTTACGCGATTATGATGTGGCAATTTATTCAGCCTTGGTGGTTTTCTCTTTCTATTTGTTTGGGTCTCATTGTCTTTCCTTTGCAGGCTTCCTTTGCAGGCTTCCTTTGCTTCGTTCGTTTTCTTTCTCTCGCGTTTAACCAGGCTAGCATTCCTCAGGTGGGACCCGACAGAATTAATCTGATTGTAAAATTTGGATATTTTTGGAGCCCTTCGTGTACATGTTGCCTATGTTATTTCTTCTGGTATCCATTGGGGTCACCGACGCAAAATATATTACACCGAGATCTACTCACGTTCCGCTCGAAGACTTCAAGGATATACCTAAATGAGGCTTCACATTTCATTCTGCTGCAAAAATCTGACATTTGATACATAATGGAAAAGGGGGGGAAAACGAGTGTGGCAACCAGTGCGATGTCTGTATGGACCCTTCCGGGCGCACAGACGAATTACGTGGGTAATAATCATCGTGTTCAACATCATTCCTTCCTCCAAGACCTTCCCTCCCGCCTCGTTAAATTTCCCTCAGGTCTTGGCTCTGCAGGTCTTCCACACATATCAATCCCATGGGGTCTGTTTCGAACCGAACATCTCTGGATAGCGCCTCAAATCGAATGCCGCATGACACCGCCCTACCCGTGCGGAGAAAAGAGTGTGATACTTCCATTGTCCCTCAATACTCGGTGAATATGTCTTCGATGTTCCTGTACCTAATTATCGCCATCTCGAAATCAGGGGAAAAGGTGACCGACCACCCCTGGGGGGGAGAAACCTCCGGTAGATTACTCAATTTATGTAAAGCCGACTTTACGCCTTTCATTTTCTGTTCAGAAAAATCTCTCTCCAGTTCGCGGGAATCGGCTCATCTGGATGTTTCGCCTCCATGTGTCTCTTGAGGTTTTCTCCTCGACTGGTCTCATAGTCCCCGCTGGGGCACCGATAACGTTTCACCAGCCCGGGGAATGATTCCCCGTGGACACTCCCGAGGTGTCTCTGAAGGTCCCGCTCCCGAGCGAACTTTTTGGTACAGTTGGGGACTTTGCAAGGCCAATCCTTTACATGATATTTCGCATGTTTTCTTCAGCCAGAGGACGACGGGGGGGAATCGTATGTATTAGCTAAATATCTCTTGAAAATGGAAGAGGGGAAAGGGGTAGGGATATCTACCGGAGATCGCATCGACGTTTCAACTCTTTCCCGCAGTGCAAACAGAAAAGTTTCAACGTACGGCTTTCACCTTCACTTAAGGAGTGAGCCGGACTTTGTCCGGATGGTGAACAGGTATCGTTTCGTACGGTGGTAGCTGGCTGGGCTTCGTCAGCCGTACAACGCAAGAAATCCTCAATTTCGCAGCCTGCCAAATATGAAGAGGAGTAATCTAATGACGACTCCGAAAGGGAGTAGTAAGCGTCGTCCTGGGTTATATCCTGCTGCCGACCTGGTATGGGAGAGTTATAATAAGCTCCCTCTTCAACTTCAGGGGATCGGCTAAGCGTGAGAACCCTAGGATCGATGAATCCCTCTGTGAATGGCTCCTTTGGGTCAGGGTCGAATTGGAATATTGATGGATTTTCTTGAAGGTATTCTATGGTTTTGAGCGCGGTGCTCGCAAAACTAAGGAATGGAATAGGGGGATAATAGGAATAAAAGAACGTATGGATGCAAGTTAAAGTGCAAGCAAGAAATATAGAACTGAGCTGAGCAGCACAAAATGTATAATGCACTATTGAAGAAAGGAAATCCCCTGTATTTCTTCAAGAGAAAGCAGAGGAAGTAGAGGCCTTTTATACAGAGGAATTGGCTGAGCAAGGCGGATTGAGGCCTCCAACTGCTGCGGGGCGAGGCTTGGTATTTCATGCCAACACGGCGAAGCGCCCTGATGAAAAGATCCAATCAGAGCTGACGACGTTCCCTGTAAGTGCATCTTTTATGCAAGCTAAAATTCCTGGATCTTGGAGGCCCTGACGACCGACCGACGACTCACAAACACGCCAGAACAATTGAGACGGCCAGTCCTGTTTTCAATTGATTTCCTCTCTCCTGGGGTCCAGAAGAAACTTAAAGGGACTTTACCCGTAGACCATGAAAATGCCGCGCGTTCATCAACGCAAGAACACGATTACTGCATCTTACTAGAGTTAGAAAGCCTCTTCCTATTGACGCCTTGCGCAATGGCCTGGGGGGTTTGGGGAGAAACACGCAAAGACCGCAAAGCTTTAGCAAGAATAGGGATGGAGATTCAGGTTTGCGACAAGATCCTGTGAGTATGATGTATATATGAATGTTGTGTATGAAACTTGTGCATCCATCATTCATCGCCATGCTCTTGAGGCTGAGCAACTTTGATGTTGTGAGACTCTGGTAAGTAAGTTAATATTAGTTACCCGCCGTTTTCGCTGGCCCCACTTGTGTCACGAAACCTACCGAAAACCTTATTTGAGCCTGCACTGTATCTGCTGGGTCTGTGTGCATGCTGAATCTTCTCTCTCTCACAGAGACATCCATCCCTTTTTAACCCAGATTTGAATCTATTATTTATTTTGAATGGATGTCATATCTCAGTCTGGCGCCGAAGCGTGCGTGGTTTAATCTCCTCGGTGAAGCGGAACAAAAATATCAAGCTCAATGTCTAAGTCGCGAAGGCACCAGCGGATTGAGTTAAAGTTAGGGACTAAACTGCCGTCTCTATTGTCCATTAGAACAATATTCGCACACATCAAACAAAGAAATATATACAGCCTGGTATAGTAACTTGCAAAATTCTTCATGCTCTCCTACATAATAGGGGATTTAAATAGGGCAAGGCTCAAGCCTGAAAGTAGTACTTCTGGTTACGAGGTGCCCGGCTTCCCTTTTCAACACCATTTCATAAATAAAAACATCCCTCTTTTACAAGTTCGATTAACCGCAAAATGCCTTCCCATACTGGGACAATTGGGGTGCTTGATGCCCTTCCTGGGTCCCTACCTATATCCATTGTACCAGATGATGTGAACCCCGAGACCGTAGCGGTCTCCTGTATCGCAGGTCTGCATTTACTCACCGCTGCCGACTTCATTGGCGATGCTCTGTGGAAGGACCTGTACTCTCTGACGGGACTGCCAAGAACATTTTCCACTGCAAAAACGATTGAAGCAGCTTGGAACGATGTTTCCAGAATCCATAAGCCCTCTGATTTCACGTTTACCCCAGGCACAGCGGAGATTGTGCGGAGAATGCCAAAATTGTCTTGGGTGGAAGCCAGATTTACTTTCCAGACAAGAGGTTGCCCAGCTTCCTTTTGCTCCGGCATGGTCTCCCTTGTACCTGACGGGGAAGGCGGGTGGAAGATATGGATTCTGAGAACCATCCTGGAGAGGCTTAAAGGGCATCTTGATGTTGATACACCGAGTCCGCAGGCAAGGATCATTAACCCGGAGGCCAATCAGTTTGACTGTCTGGTAGTTGGTGCTGGCCAGTGTGGATTATCCACTGCGGGGCGGTTACAGTCACTGGGGGTTAACTATCTTCTCATTGACAAGAACGATAACATAGGGGATAACTGGCTTTTGAGATACGACTCAATGAAGTTACACACACTCAGAGCATATGGTAAGCAATACACCTTCCACGCAGCGCAATATTGATAGCTAAACCTCTAACATTACAGCGCACCTCCCATTCGAGCGGACGTTTCCCGAGTCCTATCCAGAGCTCCTGTCCAAATACGATCTTGCGAAGCGCTATAAATTATGGTCTGACATGCTCGGCATTGTGAGCCTCCCACAAGCTCTCAATCTTCCCTCAGTATAATTATTAGGTTAACTAAGCCAAGGGAATGATAGAATGTCTGGCTCTCGTCACAATTGACGTCTGGTTCCTGGGACAAAGACGGGAAGAGATGGAATCTGATAATTCGTCGTAAAGATGGGGAAACATGCGTCGTAGTCCGTCACCTCGTCCTTGCGACTGGAGCCGGGGGTCAAACTCCAGTGGCACCCACATTTCCTGAAAGGGTATGCAATATTAGCACTCTCTTTTCCTTGAACGATTGTCATACCGGTCAAAGTAATGATCTCTCTGCTGAAATTTTAACTAGGAAAAGTTTGGAGGCTTGGTTCTCCATTCCGTTGATTATAGATCTGCGTCTCAATGGAAGGGGAAGTCGGCAGTGGTATGACATCCCATTTCGCGCACCTTGAGGCAGTTAATATTAATTCTCCACTAGGTTGTTGGCTCTGCAAATACTGGTGAGAGATTACACTGGTTGAAGACCTAAAGCAATATCTAACCTCGTCTAAATAGCTCATGATATATGTGCTGATATGGTTGAAGCGGGCCTCTCCTCCGTCACGATGATACAGAGGGGACAAACATGTGAGTTATTATTTTTCTAGTTCTCTAGGCAAATTCTTGTAGCTAAAGACTCTATACTGAGGATATTTCTTTGTGGCTATTAGACGTTTTACCTTTTGAATACTACCAACAAGGTAAAGATGTTCAACCCCCAATCATACTGCTTCGAAATATCATGCTTATTACTTGGGCGTAACACAAACAGGAGCCAAGAGTAAGTTACTTCATTGTGATGCAATGTATGAGATGTTGATAAGGACTGATGAGCCGCAAGCGAGATACAATGACACATTTCCCACCGACCTAGCCGACCGGATTGAATATACGACTCCGCTTTCAATCGTCAACAAAATGGTCATGGCCCGTTTCCATGCCATGGTGAGCCAGAATACCGAGCAGCTCGACGCTCTAGAGCGTGTGGGATTCAGAGTGAAAAGATGCGGTAGTCCAATATCCACTCTGTACGAAGAGGGCGGCCGGTAATATATTGACAATTTTTATACTTTTCAAGCCAAACGTGCACTTATACTTTAGCAATAACTAACAGAGAGCAGACATTATATTGATGTAGGAACATCAGCAAAGGTTGCCCAGGGTCTGGTACGTTCTATTTCCTAAAAATGGCAATCAAATATCCATTTCTCCAACCAACGCAGCAGGGTGATGGTGATCGTTCAGGTGAGCTAATCGCCCTTCACTATTTCAGATCAAAGTGAAATCTGGCACTGCGATTTCCAGCTACAGTAAAGATGGCCTCATGTTTGATGATGGCTCTGAGCTGGAAGCCGACATCATCATCCTGGCAACAGGTTTTGAAATGTCTTTCCGTCCCACCGTTGCTAGGATTCTAGGCGCCGACATCGCGGCCCGGGTTGAGGAGTTTTGGGGTCTTGATGAGGAAGGGGAGGTACGAGGAGCATGGAAACCAATTGGCCGTAAGTTTCAGCGTTGCAATTATCGATCCTTTTCGAACAATATGATTAATATCTCTCTCTTAAAGACCCGGGATTATGGTATATGGGTGGCCCTTTTGGACATAGTCGTTTCTTTTCTCGATTCGTGTCTTTGCAGATTAAAGCGGAGCTCGCTGGGACGCCGCTGGTTATATACCGCCGTACGCCAGGTAAGGACGAGGAGGGCTGAGGAAAACGGTAATATTAAACGATTGCACCTCTGGACCATTCATATTTCGAAGGTCTAGTTACGAATAAACTCGCGGTTAATTTCGAATTGAGGAAAATATATATCGTTTCATAGAGTGATATTCTTATTCCTGCTTAAGTTGTGCGCATGAGACTACCTTTAAATGATCCCATCATTCTAGATACTACCAAGAAATATATTTGGAATCCTTCAGCGCGTTCAACCGCTCTAAACGTAGGCCTTACGCTGTAAGACGTTCATGTGCATTACTATGTACATACATGCACTCCTTTTACACTGCTTTATCGAATTCCACTTTCCGCAGTTCTGTTTCCCAAATCGGCGACGACAATCACGAGGGGAAGTCAAGCAGCCAGCTGGAATGAAGCTATCTGAGCACCTGCACCCTTCCCTATCTTGAAAAGGGGACCAAGCCATACATATATGCGGTCAGAAGCGAAATATAAAAAAAAAATATGAACGGATATCGCATCCGATCCAATCAGGTACTAGCACCCAACACAAGATTCCAAGCCCATTAGAATGAACCGCATAACAGGCAGCCAAGCAGATATGGAGGGAGTGAAGGCTAAGATCAGGCAGTTGTGCTGCACAATGCGAAACTTCTAATACCCCATTCCTCCTAAGGTTGCTAGCGGTCTAATCTATAGATACAGTGTAATCAAGGATATACATACATTGGTTCAGGGTCAATGATGACATTTCTCAAGTTGTTATTATTTGAAGACCTACCCTCTTTTTTTCTCTTTTTCTTTCTTTCTCCCTTTCTTTTTTTCGGAGTTGATACCGGTGAAATTAAAAAAAAGTAGTCATCATGTGAAGACCAGATCAGCTGGAAAAGCAAATAGGAGATCAGCTAGACAAGCCTAACATGAGGCAGCTCTACCAGGCGTACGCAGTATGTATGGCTTGCCAATCCTGCAAGGCGAGCAAGACAGCTCCCACACACATCCTAGTAGGTTAGCGTCTCTTGTTGCAGGGACATGTGCATCCTACGTTACCTGACATGCATTACATTGAACTGAACAACCCTGCATTCCAAACCCCAGAGAAAATCCGGCACTTCCCATGTTATTTAGTCTGTTGTCAAGCTGCTGATTCGCCAATCCTTCAACAAATGCAGAGAGCAATAACTTTGTACTGAAAGTCCAGACAACTACACTCTTAGATACTTCCTTTATTCCTATAGTACTAGAAACTGTCATGATTTGATACTTTTGTTGAATCAAAGCAGGCTTCATCAATTACAATGATAATGAGAGCATTGTTTTCATCAAGATGGCTATAATTGCTGATAGTTAATGCTGGAAAAGGCTCTGCATGCATGACCTCATCTACTAGAAGATAACTTATGTGATATTACTCTAAAATTTGAATCAGATACAATGATCAAGATTCATAAGAAATCTGCAACAAATGCTAATATATTCTTCTCTTAATACTCTGTATCACAGGCCTGTAAAGATCTGCTTAATATTTGCCGCTCCACAGCTTGGTGAATGTAATGTACATGTACTGTACATATATAGAATAGCAGTAGTCCGCAATACGTACTTATATCACTCCTCCCATCAAGCGAGTTTGATTTTGAAAAATATCACAGCTGCCAAAAACTGTACTAATATTGAGAGT
Organism: Blastomyces gilchristii SLH14081; assembly: GCF_000003855.2. Classification (NCBI taxonomy): domain Eukaryota; kingdom Fungi; phylum Ascomycota; class Eurotiomycetes; order Onygenales; family Ajellomycetaceae; genus Blastomyces; species Blastomyces gilchristii. Next base: position 7,227,349 of record NW_003101682.1, read on the forward strand.
GGGATGCTTTCATCAAAGCTAACTTGTAGTGTAAATGATAAATGAGGGACTATGCTTGAATTGATATCAAAATATCAATGTCATTGGGATCATTACAGTATGCAGCATTTTTAAGATGAGTAGCCCCCCTTTACTACTACAGCAAACTGAGGCTGTCATTCAACCTTGGAAGTGATGGATTGTGTCACATGGTAGAATTCATGATAATCTCCCCAAAAATAGCAGTTTGTCTCCTTCACGCGTGTCCTCACTCACCTCCCAAATTTATCCGAACCTTTCTTTATCTTACCTTACCTTGTCACTTCTTCTTCTTCTTCTTCTCCATTTTCTCTTTTCCCCTTTGCCAATATGAAGTGAAGCCTTCAAGCCTTGTGTTTCCTATATTTGATCAATGAATCAAAATCAATAGAGGATTGCGAGGCGTCCAGTCCGGATAGGATACCGCAGTCATAAAAGCAGGAAATCATAGCGCGGCGAGTTGAGTTACTCCGATGCATCATCTGATACAATCATCCCTCCTACTTTTCTTTGTCCAACTTCCCATGATTAGCAGCCTAAACATCAGGCCCTGGTGCCCGGCTCTTCATTTCCCGCACAAACACTAACTCTTCCCTGGTCCCTTGGTGGACGCCTCATCTTTTTTTTGCAAAGGTCAAAATCAGCGAAAACGAGGCGTTATCGACTCTACTTGTCGGCAGTTATTTAATAGGCTGTGAATCGAGAAAGGGAGAAATGGGAGTGGGGGGGAGTTGGGGGAGACGACGGGATATACCTGTGAAACTAGGACATATAGATTTTGAGGATGCTTTGAGAGCGACTGAGCTCTCAGCTGATAAACCTACAAAAGACTGATCCATACAGAAGCAGAAAAGACTATATGGTGGGTGCTGAGAGAGCGTGTCATAATATATTTAAAAAACTTTTTGCCATTTAATTAACAAGGCAATATCAGATAACCGTCACACTGTAAAAAATTAATGAAATAAGTACCCTTTATATATGATTCTCATGTAAAAGATACGGTATACCCAATTTCAATTTTATGAAAAACATGAATATCTTCAACATCATAATAGATATGGGTCTTATATTGTAATAGAAGTATATATATCATACTCCAAGTATATTACAATGTTTTTTTCTTGATAAGAATGTATACCTATTTTTCTAGAATGAAATTTGCTAAATTCAATCGAATTCATCATAGCTGATTTCAAGTATGAGAGAATGACTTTTTTTTTCTAAATAGTATACTTAGAAGAATATACAAATACTTTCTATTATAATACAGAACTCATATCTATTATGATGTTGAAGATATTCATGGCTTTCTATAAGTACTGTTTGTATGATGAACTCCTACAAAAGATACAAATTCTGTTCCAGCGAGGTAGTGAGCTGTCTGGCGCTTAGCCATCCACCTTCCATCATATAACTTCTCGCTTAGCTAGCAATCATCAATCATTTTCACCTTTCATCATTACCATAGATCAGTCAGAAGGAAAGAAAGAAAAAAAGATGAAAAGATGGCATCACTTCACGGAATCATAATGGCATTGTCAAAGGTTTGTTAGTTGTTAGGCAAAAAAGAGTGAACAAACATTAGCAAACACAAACAGATCGGGAACTCGGTCTCCTCGGTCTAGGCCCACCACGCCGCGCCTCGAAAATAAGCTAAACCCTCTTTAACTTAGTTACTATTTAGGCGCGCGGTCCCCACAAAACTAACGACTCCGCAGCCCTCATCAACAACCTCCAATGCCAAAGTCCGACAAACTACATACAACACCAAACTGAAACAGCAGTTATAACTTGTCAACCACACATCAACCCAAAGAGCCAAACGCATATATATATATAAACGAAGAGGAATAACCAAAACGGGAGTTGATAGTACCCAGAAATCCATCTCCGTAATTGTCCCAAAGGACAACCGGTGGGTAGGCCGAGGACGGGGCAGCGTGGATTGATCGGTTCGCCAGATCCACGAGGGTAGTGTTGAGGTTTATCCACTCTCAAGGTGAACTCTAGTTTGCATCACCAATCTTGGGGAGGATCGGAAGAGGGTGTGCAGCTAGCTGGACATCAAGAAAGAACAGTTCCTCATCCCTGGTCTGATTCAAAAAGCGCCACAGGGGGCTATATAGACCCGGATTTCGGTCCAAATGTCTATTCAAGGCCGCTTCCGTCAGAGGAGTCGTGGGAGGTTGCCTGGTACAAGACATAAGAAAGGCAACGATGTTAGCGATAGGCTCTTAGTCAGACCATTTGTGCAGGAATATTGAAGATTTCAAAGATTTGAGACCTCTTCCCGTGTGGGCTTTTAGTTTGAAATTGGTAGAGTTACGACTAGAAAATGAAGAATGGGCGATATGAGCTCTGATGTGTTTCTACAGGCAAGGGAACAAACCGGCCACGAGTGATAAGACAAAAATGGACGACACAGATCTGGGAGAAGAATGGGGAATGTTATATGACTTACTCTTTCTTCTCAACTGTTTTATTCTTGTTCTGACTCATTTTGAAAACCCGTGTTATAGAGCGGGAGCGTATGCAGTTGGAGTAACAGAAACAATCAGGTGTACATATATAGGTGTGTATAGATATAGACGTGTGACGTATCTGATAACTGAGAGTTAGGAAAAAGAGTATTTAGTTTCCAAAAAGTCGACAAAAAGAGGAAACAGGTTCATTCTTATATATCAGACCACCCGTTCCGACATCCAGAACATACGGATACGTATTGAAACTAAATGAATGGTCTTGTTAAAATCTTGCCCTCCCAAGGAGAAATACTTGCAGGAGTAGAAGCCCCCAGACTTGTAACTAGTTGGGCCAATCATATGCAAGCAAATGCTGGGAATGAATCTCGCAAGAACCCGGCCATGACAACAGGTGAGTGCGGAGATGAAAGTGGAAGGAGAAGAACGTGCATCGTGCAGACCCTAGTCAACTTACTCCTCGGCCCACCAATGCTTAAGTTACGAGAGAAAAACACACAAGCAGCCCACTGCATAAGCGTCCCGTTTGCCGTTGCCCAAGGGCTCTATCCCAACCTCGTGAACCAGGACACATTAGAAGAAAATACGGAGAATCCTTTCAAAAGTTTTGATTGCAACTAAGAATTTAAGTTGTAATACTGTTACGATTCAAGGATCTTCATTGCAGAGGCATCCTGAGGCTGTGAGTACCTTTAGTTAAACTGTAGCTGGTTTATCCAGGTGCACCAGGCATTAACCCCCTAAATACTTTATGTTATGCCAGTAACAGAGTTACAACTGAAAGGATCCTCTGTAGACTACTAATATATTCAAATAGGCACGGAACAGGAGAGCAAGAATCAGCGCAACACTCTACTATAAAATCCAGGAGCTACAAAGTCTGATCATACAGTACAATTAACAGCTCAGAGAGAATGGAGTTCCTCTGTATGTACTCCGTACAGTACATACATACGTACAGCAACCACGTACGTCAACCGTCCCGCGCATTACATTCCCTCCCAATGTATTCGCTAAAGATGGTTGACTTCTTCCCGGGTTTCCTCTTACACAAAATTTAATCCGCATGCTGCCTGTGGAGGAGTAGGTTGATTGGCAAGCGATTTTATTTGCTTTTTGCAGAGTGTTCAGATATTCAAAGGGCATTGGCTGTCTTCGCGTGAGTGTTCATCCTGGATATAATATTTTCCAAAAAGGTCCTCCGACACTTGCACCTGGACTTTAGAAATCAATGGCAAGAAATTTACGTCCGAAGGTTTGGGCTTGATGTTGGGCCATTTTTCAGAGTGCATCTTCGTACTCCAAGTATCCCTTGAGAAGGTGTCCCCATTTGAAATGTTCCATGAGCAGTGATGTTCTAAGTCGCGTCAAATTATTTCCCTTCCTTTTTTTGTTTTTTCTTTTGGAGGTGGGGGGAAAGGCCATTGACGGCCCTAGATTTTTCAAAAGTACATCAGCTAGAGAGTGAATTGTGCTGGAGGTGAGCCATTGTAGCGGATGTAATGCTTGTGAAATTTGAGAAACATATAAAAATTTAAGATCAGATTGTAATGTCAACTTTTATCAAGACTTAAAAAGTCATAAATCTTTGAATAGATTCATTAATTCTATATTAATGAGATTAAAAATGAAATATAATGATATAATACTCTGTGAAAATATATATTTTTAATAGAATTAGAAAAGATGAAGAATTGATTAAAATATAAAAGAAAGAAAATTAAAAATAAAATAAATAATATTTTAATAATAACTTAATAAATTTTTAAAGCATAAAAATAAAAATAGATTTAAAATAGCTTTAATTTAATATATATTATATTTAATTATTGTAAATATTAAAAAAGCTATAATAAATATAATAAATATAAAAATTAATAAAGATGATATTATAGAGTAGTTAATTAATTATAAATGTGGCGGGCTGCGCCTGATCAATTATATAGACTATTCCGTTACACTTCATAGATTCTTCCGCTCCGATTCTCGGCCATTCTCAATCACTGATCCTCGGCCGCCATGAACGCGTATAGATTCTTCCGCCCCGAAGCTCCACTGCATACATCATCACATACATGTATAAATATCCATCTCAATCATCAATTCCTACACTTTCTCTTTCTTTTCTTCTCTAACATTTTTCTCTTTGTTATATAAGATCTATTAATATTATACTGATCTATTCAGTGTAGACCTCTTATATTAGAAAAATGTTCATCATCTTCTTATTAGAAATGATTATTCACATATCATCTTCTCATTAGAAATGATTATTCATTGAGAGATATCTGAACATGTAATAACATATAAGAAATAGAGAAACAGTCAAACAGTTAAACAGACACTAAGTTCTTAGATAGAAGCTTGCTTATCAGTCACTCTGATCTTATAATAAGATCTTATAAAGAGAGTAAGATCTTATAAGAGAATATTAGTGAAAGATCTGAGAGTTCTAACACTCAGATATATAAGAATATGATTACACTTCTTCAGATTTTATAGATATTATATATCTGATAAAATAATATAATCATATCTAATAATAATATGAGAGAACTCTTGAGTGTGAGTATAGAGATGATATTACAGTGACTCTGAGTAATGTTAAAACTACAATAATAATAAATAGCTGATATGCATGTAACTCAATAATATTAATATGAAGAGATTTAATAATTATTATAATAAGAAACTCATGCAATTTCAACATCTACAGAATTGAGTACAAAAGTGCTGAAAGAATGCTTAGATGCTCTTATATATTTCAATGCTTTTAATCTCACTCTCTACTCATTATGAAGAATGAAAATGCTTATGAAACTGAGTGTAGATAAACATGCTATCAGTTTACTAATCAATTAAAATTGATATATCAATGAATGATTGAAGAATCACATGAAACAGAAGTTTCATTCATGAATAAAAGCATGTGAATCAGTGTTACAAATGCCTGATAATATTATGAAATATCTTGATATTCTGTTCTGAGACACTGTTATATAACAGAAAGTATTAGATTAATTACAGAGTATCTGACAGAGAAACACTTCTCTTACAATATTCATCTCTGACTTCAACATTAAGATTCTAGAAGCAGGTAATCAATCTTGAGAGAATTGAATAAAGATTAGCATGCTTAAGAAGATATTAACTTTTAAACTCTTACAGACTCTTATAAGTGTAAACAAAGACTCAACTTATGAAGACTTCTACACACAGCTTTGAACATTGAATGACTGTCTTATCAAGCTCAAGAGTATACAGAACAGTGATAGAAGATATTACATCTCAGTCACTTATACACTCATACTGAAGAACAGTAATGATGCAGATGTCATGAACTGAATAGATTCAAATATCTATACATAAGCAAGAGTTTCTGCTGTTCAAACAGGCTTTCAAGTCCCTGAGATCACTTCTGAAGAAGTCATCAATCAACATCAATGTGAAGTGTATATTAACTGTAATTAATTAGAACATATCACTTTCAACTGCTGATCAATCTATGTATCTTTATACTTAAGAGAAAGATCAGCACCTGTCTGTATCAATCACATTACATTAGAGAAAGATTCAGAAGATAACTATAAGAATACTCTGATGAAACAGGGAAAAGATTAGCTTCTATTCAAATTTGTAAACAGAAGCTTGAAGAGATTGAATAATAACAATTTAAAGAGAAAATAATAATAAATGTGATTCTTGTATCTACTGTGATTAATAACATGTATAATATGAAAGTCATGATAGACAGCAGTCTATGTTACTATGCAATGATAAAATCTTCAGTTATAAGATATTATAATCTTCAGTATATTCTCTTATTAAAACTCTGACTTCTCATAGAATTTGATGATTCAAAGAACATTTGTATCTGTTATATGATGAAGTTGATCATAGATGTGAAAGAACATCTACATAAAGATATCTATACATATGAAGTTAATAATCTTGATTATAATCTTATGTTAGAACTTGTCTGACTATCTGAACAAGGCATCTTGTTAAACACTTGAAACAGAAGCTTGATATTCTCTAACAATAATAGAATTTATGAAGATGACATTCATAAGATCATGAACCTGACACAGATCTCTGTCAACACATATGAAATACTCTGAAAAAGAAGTTGCTGATAGTAGAATTATATAACAATCTATTCCACCAGTCTGACTAATATTAAAAAGACTCTAGAAAAGTTATTCTGTGTTACAATAACAGATTCTCATACAAAACTCTCTCAATAATATCATGAATATCTAGATATCTTTCAACAAGATAATAGTATAAATATACCTCTCTTACAAGATTCTGAAGTGAATCATAATATCAAGTTAGAGAAAAAGAATGATAAGAACTCTGAATTATCATGAGACTCTCTTTATAACATGTTTTAAGATGAACTTCTTCTTCTTTGAAAGACACTCAATAATCTGTTGAATAAGAAATTTATATATATTAGCAACTCTTTCACTGCAGCTTCTATTCTCTTTGTAAAGAAATCAGGTGAAGAACTCTGATTCTGCATGAATTATTGAGAATTGAATAGATTAATAAAGAAAGACTGTTATTCTTTATCTCTTATTAATAAAACTCTAGCTTGTATTGAACAAGCTTAATAATTTACAAAGTTAGATATCATCACTGCATTTTATAAGATCTGCATCACTGAAGAAGATGAGTGATATACAGCATTCTGAACATAATATAATCTCTTTGAATAAGTAGTTACACTCTTTGAACTGATCAATACTCTCAGTACATTTCAGAAGTATATTAACTGAGCACTTCAAGACTTTCTTAATAAATTTATATCTGCTTATTTAGATGATATTCTCATCTTCACTGATGAATTCAGAAAGAAATATCAAGAGTATGTACAAAGAGTATTACAATAACTATGAAAAGTAGAACTATCAATTGATATTGATAAGTATGATTTTGAAGTCAAGAGTACTAAATACTTAGATTTTATCATAGAAGCTGGCAAAGAGATCTGAATAAATTCTGAGAAGATCTCTGCTATTCTTGAATAAAAGACTCTGTACACTGTGAAAGATATACAACACTTCATCAGATTTACTAACTTCTATCAGCAATTTATACAAAACTTCTCAGATATCACAAGATCACTTACAGAACTCACTAAAAAAGACTCAGTATTTCAATGATCAGTGAACACTGAAGCTGCATTTATACAGATAAAGAAGATATTCATTAATATCTCTCTGCTGATAACATTCAATTCTGATCATAAGACAGTTATTAAGATTAATTTCTCTGACTATGTAATAGAAGAAGTAATATTATAATATGATAATGAAGATGTTCTATAATTATGTATCTTTATATTTAAGAAACTGAGTTCTGTTGAATACAATTATGAGATCTATAACAAGAAACTTCTCACAATTATACACTATTTAGAAAAATGAAACTCTGAACTCTGAAGTGTCTCTGAATTTGAGATAATCACAGATTATAAGAATCTCAAATACTTCATAACTATCTATAAACTCACTGAATAACAGATACAATGATCTGAGTTCTTAAGCTGCTTTCATTTTACAATACACTATTATTCTGACAGTCAGAACTCAATGACAGATACTCTCTTATAATGAGAGTAAGATATATCATCTGATGTAACAGATACTCACTGAATGAATTAAGAGTATCAGCTCTTAAATCTGAAGATACTAGTTAATCAAGATAAAACAGCTTATGACACTATACATACTTCTTCAGTTAGAATTGTTACTGATATTTCAACTTCTTCTGAATCTATATTAGATGAGCTATAGCATATAGCAGCTCAAACTGATAAACTTCTTTAAACACTCACTGAAGTAGTATGATAAGAAGCACTCTGATTTCTTCCAGAACTATGTGTAAGAACTGATATCTCAGAACATTCAATTGATGATAATAATACTCTACAATTTCATGAACAATACTGAGTCTCTTACTCTGAACTCTTATACATCTGAATAATACAAGAGATGTATGATTTATATATAACTGATTATTCAGGCTGTGAACAACTATATAGAATGATCTTCTAAGAGTTTTACTAATCTGAGATATTAAACAGTATCAGATGCTTTGTCTGAAACTGTAATCACTGTTCTTCTGTTATCTTATAAAAGAACTGTACAAAAGATCTACTAAAATCACTTAATATCTCTGATAGAATCTGATAAGATGTAGTAATTAACTTCACTATTAATCTATCTGAGAGTAAAGATTGTAGAAATATTCTAGTCATTATTAACTGACTAAGTAAGAATGTAATATTGAAATCTTGTAATAAGATGAATACTAAACAAGTTATTAAAGTCTTTTTACAGAGTTTATTCTATCAGATATATAAGTTACTGAGATTAATAGTATTAAATCAGAGTCACTAATTTATAAGTACTCTCTGAACAAGAATCTGTCAAGTTTTCAAGATTATATACTATCTGTCAACTGTCTATCATCTCAAGACTGATAATACATCAGAACAGACAATTCAGATCATAAAGAATTATCTTCATAAATTCTATAACTACTTATAAAATGATTGATATGATCTTCTTCTACATACAGAGATTACTATCAACAGTTAAGATACTATTTCAACAGATATAAGCTTATTCTTTCTTATATATAGATATTATATAAAAGTGTTAAATCTTCTAGAGATTATACAGTTCACACTGAACTCTCACAGTTTAATTCAAATCACTGATAATGTAGTAATAAAGCTCTGAGATGTCTGTGACTGAGCAGAGATCTTCATGATAACTGTGAAACAAGATTAAGAAGATTAAATTAATATCTGATAAGATCTCACAGAGCAGGATAAGATAGAAGACCTTGTATAATTGAATCTTAAGAATATATGAATCACATATTCATCTTATACACTAGATTATCATCATATCAGGTATAAAGTAATAGAAGTTCTAGATAGTTATAACTACTGTCTTGACACATTATCAGAGATTTATGATGTCTTTCACACAAGCTTGCTTCATCATGCTGTCACTGATCTGTTCTCTTCTCAACTGACTTCTGACTGACAGCTGTCAGATATCATAGAAGAAGATAATGAGCTTGAGTGAGAGATTAAGAATATTCTCAATGAGAGACTCTGCAGCTGCAGCTGATAATATCTTGTGAAATGAGTTGATTATGATCAATCAACCTGAACTCTGAGTTCTGTGTTATCTGAAACAGCGGCTCTTGACTGATGGAAACTACTTCTGAAAGAGAGAAGTTAATGTGGCAGGCTGTGTCTGATCAATCATATACACTATTCTGTTACACTTCATAGATTCTTCTGCTCTGATTCTCAGTCATTCTCAATTGCTAATCCTCGGCCGCCATGAACACGTATAGATTCTTCCGCCCCGAAGCTCCACTGCATACGCCATCACATACATGTATAAATATTCACTCTGATTGCTGATTTCTACACTTTCTCTTTCTTTCCTTCTCTAATGTTTTTCTCTTTGTTATATAAGACCTATCAATATTATACTGATCTATTCGGCGTAGGCCTCTTACAATAAAGATCTATATAAGAGATCTACACTGAATAGATCAGTATTAAAATATAGATCTTATATAATAAAAGTGAAAAACATTAGAGAAGAAAGAAAAGAGAAAGTATAAGAATCAGTGATTAGAGTGAATATTTATATATATATGAGATAAAGCTTTAGAGTAAGAGAATAGAAACTTTATAAGTTCTTCAGTCAAGAATTAATAACTGAGAATCAGAGCTTTTAACAGAAATTTATAAAGTGTAATAAAATAGTCTATATAATCAGAGATAGCTTATCACATTAACCTTCTCTTTCTAAAAGTAAGTGTAGTTCTTATCAGTCAAGAGCTGCTGTATCAGATAATACAGAGTCTGAGATTCAGATCAAACAGTTATAATTAACTTATTTTATAAAATATTATCAGTTACAGTTACAGAGTCTTTTATTAAGAATATCTTTAATCTCTTATTTAAGTTTATTATCTTCTTCTATGATCTCTGGTAATTATCAGTCAGAAGTCAGTTAAGAAGAGAATGAGTCAGTGATAGTATAGTAGAGTAAGCTTGTATAAAATATATTATGAATTTTTAATAAAGTATTAAAATAATAGTTATAACTATCTAGAACTTCTATTACTCTGTATCTAGTATAATAATAATTCAATATATAAGATCAGTATGTAATCTGTATATTTTTAAGATTTAATTATATAAGATCTTCTATCTTATATTACTCAGTAGAATCTTATCAGATATTAACTTAATTCTCTTACCCCGGTGGCCGAATGGTTAATACGGCCACCCGGTAGCGCCTTGGCGTGGGAAATCAAGGCATGTGAGTTCGAAACCCGCAGAGGATACATTAAATTCAGAACTCAAGCACCTCAGGTTTCTAATAAATACAGAGGTGTATAAATTGCTTCAATAAATTACTCTATATTCCTGAGATGAGAAGTTATTATCACATGTATTTAATTGTCACTTCTTTGTATTTTCTACATTCTTATTATCTTGATATGATCTCAACACCTGTATTTCCTTCTGTATAATTAACACTTAACCTGTATTTAACATCATACAAGAACTCATTATAAGCTTTACTTGTATATAAGTATAATAAAAGAATAATAATAATAATAATAATAACTTAATTCTCTTAATTTTATTTAATACTTATTATGAAGACTTCTGCTCAGTTATAAGTATTTTAAAACTTTATTACTATATTATCAGTAATCTGAATTAAACTGTAAGAATTTAGTGTAAACTATGTAATCTCTAGAAGATTTAACATCTTCATGTAATAACTATATATAAGAAAGAATAAGCTTATATCTGTTGAAATAGCATCTCAGTTATTAATAGTAACTTCAGTATATAGAAGAAGATTATATCAGTCATCTTATAAATAGTTATAGAACTTATGAAGATAATTCTTCACAGTCTGAATTATTTATTCTGATATATTATCAGTCTTAGAGTGATAAGTAGTTAATAAGTAATATATAATCTTAAGAACTTGACAGATTCTTGTTCAGAGAGTGCTTATAAATTGACAGTTTTAATTAGATACTATAGATCTCAGTAATTTATATATCTGATAGAATAAGCTCTGTAAGAAGACTTCAGTGACTTATTCAGTATTCATCTTATTATAAGATTTCAATATTACATCTTTACTCAATTGATTAATAATGATCAGAATATTCTTACAACTCTTACTCTTAGAGAGATTAATAGTGAAGTCAATTACTATATCTTATCAGATTTTATTAAAAATATTGAGCAGTTTCAGTAGATTATTTCTATAATTCTTTTATAAGATGATAGAGAAATAATAGTTACAGTTTTAAATAAAGTGTCTGATACTGTTTATTATCTCAGATTAGTAGAATTCTTAAGAGATTATTTAATATAATTATTCATAATCTAAAGAACTAATTATATATAAATCATGCATCTCTTGTATTATTCAGACATATAAGAGTTCAGACTGAGTAGACTGACCGCTGAGATCATGAATTTCACATTTGATTTCATTTGATCTGGTCTCATACATTTCTTGGCGTGAATTCCCCTGGGACTAGTCATCAAAAAAACATGCAAAGTGACTATATATCAGATCTTAAAATGAAATCATGACTTGAAAAAAATGAGAAAGTGATCTCATTTGGTCTCATTTAGTCCCATTCTTGACATAAAGTTACTATTTTTAGACATTTTAAGGTTTTTTTTAGACTATTTTTAATTTTTTAAAAAGTAACACTTTTTGATAACACTCAAATAAGATTTAAAGTCATTTAAAGCAATAAAAATAATTTAAATTGAGAAGTGAAAATCATGATCTTATTTAAAAAATGTGACAAGAGTAGACAGTAAGTCTCACTGAGACAGTATGAGACTACTATCTAATATTAAAACTGTGTAATGGGATCAGTCGAATTGGTAATGAGACTATCAAAAAATCTGGTCCTGGTCTCAGACACGGTCACACGGTCAGTCTAAGACTGAGAGACTCAGTATTATTCACAGAATTGCAGAGTATTATTATTATCAATTGAGTATTCTAAGATATCAGTTCTTATACATAGTTCTGAGAGGAATCAGAATACTTCTTAATATACTACTTCAGTAAATACTTAAAGAAGTTTGTCAGTTTAGGCTGTTATATATCACAGCTTGTTTAGTGTAGATTTGAGAGAAGTTGAAATATCAGTGACAGTTTAAAAAGAGAGTATATCAGTGATAGTTTGAAGAGAGAGTATTCTAATCAGAGAAGTATATATAGTGTCATGAATTATTTCATTATAATCAACTAGTATTTTCAGATTTAAAAGCTGATACTCTTAATTTATTCAGCAGATATCTATTATATTAAAAGACATATCTTACTCTTATTATAAGAGAGCATCTGTTATTAAGTTTTGACTGCTGAGATGATAGTGTATTATGAAATGAAAATAACTTAATAGCTCAGATCATTGCATCTGTCATTTAGTAAGCTTATAAGTAATTATAAAATACTTAAGATTCTTATAATCTGTGATTATCTTAAATTTAAAGACATTTCAGGGTTAAGAGTCTCATTCTTCTAGATAGCATACTATTATAAGAAGTTTCTTATTATAGATCTTATAATTACACTCAGTGAGACTCAATTTCTTAGATATAAAGATATATAATTGTAAGATATTTTTATTATTATATTATAATATATGTGGCGGGCTGCGCCCGATCAATCATATAGAGTATTTCATTACACTTCATAGATTCCGCTGAAAGCTCCGATTCTCAGTCACTGATTCTCAGCTGAAAAACTCACAGAATTTCTATTCTTTCACTCTGAAGCTTCTCTGTGTACACAGAATCTCTATTCTTTCACTCAGAAGCTTCACCGCGTACATGTATAAATATTTACTTCAATTACTGATTTCTGCACTTTCTCTTTTTTTCCTTCTCTAATGTTTTCCTCTTTTGTATCATAAGATCTATAAATATTATATCAATCTATTTAGTGTGAGCCTCTTATACTAGGAAAATATTCATTGTCTTCTTATTAGAAATGATTATTCATTGAGAAGGTATCTAAACATGTAATAATATGTAAGAAATAGAGAAAATGAACAATCAGTTAAGCAGACACTGAGTCTCTAGATAGAAGCTTGCTTATTAGTCACTCTGACTCTGCAACAAGATCTTATAAGAGAATATCAGTGAAAGATCTGAGAGTGCTAACATCTTAGATGTATGAGATATTCATACAATTACACTTTCAATTCTGAAGAACTCTCAAATGTAGATATCACACATTTCATGAACAATACAGCTATGTCTACTGATAATATGAGAGAACTCTCAAATGTGAGTATAGATGCAGTGCTACAGTGACTCTGAGCAATGTTGAAATTACAATAATAACAGATAGCTGATATGCATGCAGCTCAATAACATCAATACAAAGAAATTCAATTATTGTCTCAATAAGAAACCTCTGCACAGACAATTTCAACACTGACAGAATCAAATATGAATATAATACAAGTACTGAAGAAACACTTAGATACTTCTATATATTTCAATACTTTTAATCTCACTCTCTATTCATCATAAAGATTGAAAATACTTGTGAAACTAAGTATAGATGAATATATCATCAGTTTATTAACTAATTAAGATTGATATATCAATGATCAATTAAAAGATCATATGAGATAGAAGTTTCATTCATGAATAAAGACATGTGAACTAGTGTTATATACATCTGACAATATTATCAAACATCTCAATATTCTGTTTCAAGACACTGCTATGTAATAGAAGATATTAAATTGATTACAGAGTATCTGATAGAGAAATACTTCTCTCATAATATTCATCTCTGATTTTAATATCAAGATCTTAGAAGCGGATGATTAATCTTGAAAGAATTAAATAAAGATTAACATACTCAAGAAGACACTAACTTTCAAACTCTTACAGATTCTTATAAGTATAGATGAAGATTTAACTTATAAAGACTTCTGTATATAACTTTAGACATTAGATAACTATCTTATCAAGCTTAAGAGTATACAGAACAGTGACAGAAGATGTTATATCTCAGTCACTTATACATCTGTGTCAAAGAATAACAATACAGATGCTATGAATTGAGTGAACTTAAATATCTATATATAATCAAGAGTCTCTGTTATATGAACAAGCTTTCAAGTCTCTAAAATCACTTCTGAGAAAGTCACTGATCAATGTTAATAAGAGCTATAAATCAATTGTAACTGATCAGAACATATCACTTTCAACTACTATTCAGTCTATATATCTTCTCATTTAAAGAATGAATTAGTGTCTGTCCGCGTCAATCATGTTACATTAGAGAAAGATTTGAAAGATAACTATGAGAATACTCTGATAAAACAGGGAAAAGATTAGCTTCTGCCCAAACTCACAAGCAGAAGCTTGAAGAGGTCAGATAACAATAGTTTATAGAGAAAATAATAATGAATATAATTCTTGTATCTAGTATAATAGATAATATGTATAATATGAAAGTCATGATAGACAGTGATCTATATCACTATACAATGATTAAATCTTCAGTCATAAGACATCATAACCTTCAGTGTATTCTCTTATCAAAACCCTGACTTCTTGCAGAACTTAATAACTTAAAAGACATTTATATCTGTTACATGATGAAATTAAATATAGATGTCAAAGAACATCAACACGAAGATTGTGACAGGCTGCGCCTGATTAATTATATAGACTATTCCATTACACTTCATAGATTCCGCCGCTCCGATTCTCGGTGATTCTCAATCGCCGATTCTCAGCTGAAAAACCCATGAAATTCCTATTCTTCCACTCCAAAGCTCCACCGCGTACATCATCACAAATGTGTATAAATATTCACTTTGATTGCTGATTCTCACACTTTCTCTTTTCTTTTCTTCTTTAATGATTTTCACTTTGTTATATAAGACCTATAAATATTATACTGATCTCTTCAGTGTAGACTTCTTACACTTGAAAAACATTCATCATCTTCTTATTAGAAATAATTATTCACATTTATTATCTTCTTATCAGAAATAATTACTCACTGAGATAGCTGAATGTGTAACAACATATAAGAAATAGAGAAACAATTAAACAGTTAAGTGAACACTGAGTCTCTAAATAGAAGCTTGCTTATCAGTCACTCTGACTCTGTAACAAGATCTCATAAGAGAATATCAGTAAAAGACCCGAGAGTAGACTGACCGTGTGACCGTGTCTGAAATCAGAACTAGATTTTTTGATAATCTTATTATCAATTTGACCGATTCCATTACACAGTTTTAACATTCAATAGTAGTCTCATACTGTCTCAGTGAGACTTACTGTCTACTCTTATCACATTTTCCAAATGAGACTATGATTTTCACTTCTCAATTTAAATTATTTTTATTGCTTTAAATGACTTTAAATCTCATTTAAGTGTTATCAAAAAGTGTTACTTTTTAAAAAATTAAAAATAGTCTAAAAAAAACCTTAAAATGTCTAAAAATAGTAACTTTATGCCAAGAATGAGACTAAATGAGATCAAATGAGACCACTTTCTCATTTTTTTCAAGTCATGGTTTCATTTTAAGATCTCATATATGGTTACTTTGCATGTTTTTTTAATGACTAGTCTCAGCGGGATTCACGCCAAGAAATGTATGGGATCAGATCAAATGAGATCAAATATGAAATTCATAATCTCAGTGATCAGTCTACCTGAGAGTTCTGATACAGATGTATGAGATATTCATATAATTACACTTCTTTCAATTTCACAGATATCACACATTCAATAAATGATATAATTATGTCTAATGATAATATGAAAGAACTCTCAAATGCAAGCATAGATATAATATCACAGTGACTCTGAGCAATGTTGAAATTACAATAATAATAAATAGCTAATATGCATGCAAATCAACAACATCAATACAAGGAAATTCAATAATTCACTTCACAAGAAACTCATGCAATTTCAATATTAATAGAATTGAATACAATGTAAGTACTGAAAGAATACTTAGATACTTCTACATATTTTAATACTTCTAATCTCACTCTCTACTCATCATGAAGGTTGAAAATGCTTACAAAACTAAGTGTAGATGAAGATGTCATTGATTCACTAATCAATCAAGATTGATATATCAATGAATGATTGAAAAATCGTGTGAAACAGAAGTTTTATTCATAAATAAAAGCATGTGAATCAGCATTGTAAACATCCGATAACATCATCAAATATCTTGACATTCTGTTTCAAGACACTGCCATGCAACAGAAAGTGTTAGATTGATTACAGAGTATCTGACAGAGAAACACTTCTCTCACAACATTTATCTCTGACTTTGACATCAAGATTCTAGAAGCAGGTGATCAATCTTGAAAGAATTGAATAAAGATTAGCATGCTCAAGAAGATATTAACTGTTGAACTCTTACAGACTCTTATAAGTGTAAATGAAGACTCAACTTATGAAGACTTCTGCACACAACTCTGAACATTGAATAACTGTCTTACTAAGCTCAAGAGTATATAGAACAGTGATAGAAGATGTTACATCTCAGTTACTTATACATCTGTGCTTGAAGAATAACAACAATGATACAAATACTATAAACTGAGTAGACTTGAATATCTATGTGTAAGCAAAGGTCTCTGCTGTCTGAACAGGCTTTCAAGTTTCTGAGATAACCTCTGAATAAGTCATTAATTGATATTAACAAGAGATATGCATCAATTGTAACTGACTAGAATATATTGCTTTCAACTACTGATCAGTCTATGTACCTTCTT
This sequence comes from Blastomyces gilchristii SLH14081, assembly GCF_000003855.2. Taxonomy (NCBI): domain Eukaryota; kingdom Fungi; phylum Ascomycota; class Eurotiomycetes; order Onygenales; family Ajellomycetaceae; genus Blastomyces; species Blastomyces gilchristii. The sequence goes on from NW_003101682.1 coordinate 7,244,728, forward strand.
ATTTTAAAGAAAGATTAATACTGGCAGTCTGTGTCAATCACATTGCATTGAAGAAAGATTCAGAAGACAACTATGAGAATACTCTGATAAAACAGAGAAAAGATTAGCTTCTGTTCAAATTTGTAAACAGAAGCTTGAAGAGATCAGATGATAACAATTTAAAGAGAAAATGATAATGAATGTAATTCTTGTATCTACTGTGATCAATAACATATATAATATGAAAGTCATGATAGACAGTGATCTATGTCATTATGCAATGATTAAATCTTCAGTTATAAGATGTTACAATCTTCAGCATATTCTCTTATTAAAACTTTGAGTTCTTACAGAATTTGATGACTTAAAAGACATTTGTACCTGTTACATAATGAAGTTAACTATAGATGTCAGAGAACATTAACATGAAGATGTCTATACATATGAAGTTGATAATCTTGATTATAATCTTATATTAAAACTTGCCTGACTATCTGAATAAGGCATCTTATTAAATGCTTGAAACAGAAGCTTAATATTCTCTAACAATGATAGAATTCATGAAGATAATATTCACAAGACTATGAATCTTACACAGATCTCTGTCAATACTTATGAAATGCTCTGAAAAAGAAGTTATCAATGAAATCACTGACAAAGTCACTGATAGCAGAATTATGTATCAATTTATTCTGTCAGTCTGATCAATATCAAGAAAGCTCTAGAGAAGTTATCTCATACTATAATAACAGATTCTCATACAATACTCTTTTAATAATATTATGAATATCTAGATGTCTTCTGATAAGATAACATTATGAATATACTCTTCTTACAAGGCTCAGAAGTAGATCACAGTATTAAGTTAGAAAAGAAGAATAATAAGAACTCTGAGTCATCATAAGATTCTCTTTATAATATATCTCAAGATGAACTTCTTCTTCTTCAGAAGACACTCAATGATCTGTTGAATAAGAGATTCATACATGTTAGTAACTCTTTCACTGCAGCTTCTATTCTCTTTACAAAGAAATCAGGTGAAGAACTTCAATTCTGTGTGAATTATTAAGATCTGAACAGATTGATAAAGAAAGATTGTTATCTCTTATCTCTCATCAATGAAATTCTAGCATATATTAGATAAGCTCAATGATTTACAAAGCTAGATGTCATTATCATATTTCATAAGATTCATATCACTGAAGAAGATGAATGACTCACAGTATTTTAAATATATTATAATTTCTTTGAATGAGTAGTCACATTCTTTGAACTGATCAATACTCTCAGTATATTTCAGAAGTATATCAACTGAGCACTTCAAGATTTTCTTGATGAATTTGCATCTGTATATCTAGATGACATTCTCATCTTCACTAATGAATTCAGAAAGAAATATTAAGAGTATGTGCAGAGAATACTATAATAATTATAAGAAGCAGAACTATCAATAGATATTAATAAGTGTGATTTCAAAGTTAAGACAAAATACCTAGGTTTTATCATAGAAGCTGGCAAGGGAATTCAAATGAATTCTGAGAAGGTTTCTGTCATTCTTGAATGAGAAGCTTCAAATACTGTGAAAGATATACAAAGCTTTATCAGATTTACTAACTTCTATCAGTGATTTATATAAAACTTCTCAGATATCATGAGATCACTTACAGAACTCATTAAGAAGAACTCAGTATTTCAGTGATCAGCAGACACTGAAGCTGCATTCATATAAATAAAGAAGATGTTTATTAATACCTCTCTGCTGATAATATTTAATTCTTATCATGAGACAGTTATTGAAGCTGATTTCTCTGACTATATCACAGAAGAAGCTATATTGCAATATTATAATAAAGATGTCTTATAATTATGCATCTTTATATCTAAGAAACTGAGTCTCACTGAATGCAATTACAAGATCTATGATAAGAAACTTCTTATAATTATACACTGTCTAGAAGAATGAGACTCTGAACTTCAAAGTATCTTCAAATTTAAGATAATCACAGATCATAAGAATCTCAAGCATTTCATAATCATCTATAAGCTTACTGAATGGCAGATGTGATAATCTGAGCTATTAAGCTGTTTTCATTTCATAATACACTACTGTCTCAGCAGTCAGAACTTGATGACAGATACTCTCTCATAATAAGAGTAAGATATGCTATTTAATATAACAGATACTTACTGAATGAACTAAGAGCATCAGCTTTTGAATCTGAAGATATTAGTTGATTAAGATGAAACAATACATGACACTATACATACTTCTCTGATTAGAACTGTCACTGATATCTCAACTTCTCTTGAATCTACACTAGATGAACTATGACATACAGCAGCTCAAACTGATAAACTTCTTCAAGTACTTATCAAAGCAGTATGTTAAGAAGCTCCCTGATTTCTCTCAGAACTATGTATAAGAATCAACATTTCAGAATGTTCAATTGATGATAATAACACTCTATAATTTCATGAACAATGCTGAATCTGTCACTCTGAATTCTTATGCACTCAGATAATGCAAGAGATACATGATTTGTGTATAACTGATTATTCAGGCTGTGAACAACTGTATTGAATAATCTCTCAAGAATTCTACTAATCTGAGATATCAAACAGTATCAGATGTTTTATCTGAAACTGCAACTATTATTCTTTCATCATCTTATAAAAGAACTGTAGAAAAGATCTGCTGAAACTGCTTGATATTTCTGATAGAATCTGATAAGATGTAATAATTGACTTTGCTGTTAATCTCTCTAAGAGTAAGAATTATAGAAACATTCTAATCATTATAAATCAATTGAGTAAAGATATAATATTGAAATCTTGTAATAAGATGAATACTGAACAAGTTACTGAAGCTTTTCTACAGAGTCTGTTCTATCAGATATATAAATTACTGAGATCTATAATATCAGATCAGAGCTGTCAATTCATGAGCACTCTCTGAACAAGAATCTGTCAAGTTCTCAAGATTATATACTACTTATTAACTGTCTATCACTCTGAGATTGATAATGTGTCAGAATAAATAATTCAGACTGTAAAGAATTATCTTTATAAGTTCTGTAATTACTTATAAAATGATTGACATGATCTTCTTCTACACACAGAGATTGCTATTAACAGCTGAGATGCTGTTTCAACAGATATAAGCCTGTTCTTTCTTACACACAGATTATATATGAAAGTGTTAAATCTTCTAGAGATCATATATTTCACACTGAATCTCTGCAGTTCAATTCAGATTGCTGATAATATAGTAATAAAGCTCTGAGATATCTATGACTGAGCAGAAGTCTCTATAATAACTGTGAAATAAGATTAAGAAGATTAAGTCAATATCTGATAAGATCTCACAGAACAGTATAAGATAGAAGATCTTATATAATTAAATCTTAAAAACATACAGATCACATACTCATTCTATATATTAAATTATCATTATGTAAAATACACAGTGACAGAAGTTCTAGACAGTCATAACTATCATCTTAATACTCTGTCAGAAATTCATAATATATTTCATATAAGCTTGCTTTATCACACTGTCACTGATTCATTCTCTTCTCAACTGACTTCTGACTGACAGCTGTCAGAGATTATAGAAGAAGATAATGAACTTAAGTAAGAGATTAAGAATATTCTCAATAAGAGACTCTGCAGCTGTGGCTGATAATATCTTATGAAATGAGTCAGCTATAATTACTTAATCTGGACTCCGAGTTCCGCATTATCTGAGACCGCGGCTCTTGACCAATGAGAGCTACACATGATTAGAGAAGGGAGAGGCTAATGTGACAGGCTGCGCCTGATCAATTATATAAACTATTTCATTACACTTCATAGATTCCCGCTGCTCTGATTCTCAGTGATTCTCAATTGCTAATTCTTAGCTGAAAAACTCATGAAATTTCTATTCTTCCACCCCGAAGCTTCACTGCATACATTATCATGAACATATATAAATATTCACTTTGATTGCTAATTCTCACACTTTCTCTTTTCTTTTCTTCTTTAATGTTTTTCACTTTGTTATATAAGACCTATAAATATTATATCAATCTATTTAGCGTAGGCCTCTTACAAAGATGCTTATACATATAAAGTTAATAATCTTGACTATAATCTTATACTAGAACTTGTCTGACTATCTGAACAAGGTATTTTATTAAATGCTTAAAACAGAAGTTTGATATTTTCTAATAATAATTAAGTTCATGAGAATAATATTCACAAGACTATGAATCTGACACAGATCTCTGTTAACACTTATGAAATACTCTGAAAGAACTTCTGATGAAGTCATCAACAGAGTCAACAGTGAGATTATATAATAATCTACTCTGTCAGTCTGACTAATATTAAAAAAGCTCTAGAAAAGTTATCTCATATTACAATAACAGATTCTCATATAAAACTCTCTTAATAATATTACACATATCTAGATATCTTTTAATAAGATAATATTACAAATCTACTCTCTTTACAAGACTCAGAAGTGAATCACAGTATCAAGTTAGAAACGAAGAATGATAAGAATTCTGAATTACTGTGAGACTCTCTTTATAATATATTCTGAGATGAACTTCTTCTTCTTCTTCAGAAGACACTCAATGATCTATTAAATAAAGAATTTATACATATTAGTAACTCTTCTGTCACAGCCTCTATTCTTTTTGCAAAGAAATCAGATAAAGAACTTTAATTCTGTGTGAACTATCAAGAATTGAACAGATTAATTAAGAAGAACTGCTATCTCTTATCTCTTATCAATGAAACTCTAGCTTGCATCAGATAAGCTTAATAATTTATAAAGCTTAATATTATCACTGCTTTTCATAAGATCTGTATTACTGAAGAAGATAAGTGACTTACAGTATTCTGAATATAATATAATCTTTTTAAATGAGTAGTTACATCTTTTGAATTGATTAACATTCTCAGTACATTTCAGAAGTATATTAACTGAGTATTTCAAGATTTTCTTAATAAGTTCATATCTGTTTATTTTGATAATATTCTCATCTTTGCTGATGAGTTCAGAAAAGAATATCAAGAGTATGTATAAAGAGTATTACAATAACTACAAGAAGCAGAACTACTAATAGATATAGATAAGTATAATTTTAAAGTTAAAAGTACAAAGTATCTAGACTTTATCATAGAAGCTGATAAGAGAATCTGAATAAATTCTGAGAAGATCTCTGCTATTCTTGAATAAGAGACTCTGCATACTGTGAAAGATGTACAAAGCTTCATCAGATTCACTAACTTCTATTGATGATTTATATGAAACTTCTCAGATATTATGAGATCACTTACAGAACTTATTAAGAAGAACTCAGTATTTCAATAATTAGTGAACATCAAAGCTGCATTTACACAGATAAAGAAGATATTCATTAATATCTCTCTACTAATAATATTTAATTCTGACTGTGAAACAGTTGTTGAAGCTGACTTCTCTGACTATATTACAGAAAGAGCTATATTGTAATATAATGATAAAGATGTCTTATAATCATGCACTTTTATATCTAAGAAGTTGAGTTCTGCTGAATACAACTATGAGATCTATGATAAGAAACTTCTCACAATAGTATACTTATCTAGAAGAATAAAACTCTGAGCTTCAAAGTATCTTCAAATTTGAGATAATCACAGATTATAAGACTCTTAAATATTTCACTATTATCTGTAAGCTTACTGAATGACAGATGTGATAATCTGAGCTATTAAGCTGTTTTTATTTCACAATACACTATCACTCTGACAGTTAGAACTCAATGACAGATACTCTCTCACAATGAGAGTAAGATATATTATTCAATATGACAGACACTTACTGAATAAATTGAGAGTATCAGCTCTTAAATCTGAAGATATTAGTTAATCAAGATGAAATAACTGATGACACTATATATGCTTCTTCAATTAGAATACTCTCTCTCTGAACTATTACTGATATCTCAACTTCTTCTGAATCTACACTAAATAAATTGTGATATATAGCTCTGATGACTGAATGATTAATACAGCTACTCAGTAGCACCTTGGCATGAGAAATCAAGATATGTGGGTTTGAAACCCGTAGAGGATACATTAAATCCGGAACTCAAGCACCTCAGGTTTCTAATAAATACAGAGATGTACAAATCACTTCAATAAATCACTCTATGTTTCTGAGCTGGGAAGTTATTATTGCATGTATCTAATTGTCACTTCTTTGTATTTTCCTATGTTCTTGTTATCTTGATGTGGTCACAACACCTGTATTTCCTCCTGTATAACTAACACTTGACCTGTATTTAACATCATGCAAGGACTCATTATAAGCTTCACTTGTATATGAGTATAATGAAAGAATAATAATAATAATAATAATAATAATTGTGATATATAACAGCTCAAATTGATGAACTTCTTTAAGTATCTATTAAAGCAGTATATCAAGAAGCACTCTGATTTCTCTCAGAACTATGTATAAGAACTGACATCTCAGAATACTTAATCAATAATAATAACACTCTGTGATTCTATGAATGACACTGAATCTCTTACTTTAAACTCTTACATATCTGAATAATGCAAGAGATGCATGATTTGTGTATAATCAGTTATTCAGGTCATGAATAACTGTATTAAATAATCTCTTAAGAGCTCTACTGATCTGAAATATTAAATAGTATCAGATATTTCATCTGAAACTGCAGTCATTGTTCTTTCATCATCTTATAAAAGAATCACAGAAAAGATCTACTGAAATCACTCAATATTTCTGATAGAATCGAGTGAGATGTAGTAATTAACTTTACCATTAATCTCTCTAAGAGTAAGAGTTATAAGAACATTCTGATTATCATTGATTAATTGAGTAAAGATGTTATATTAGAATCTTATAATAAGATAGATACTGAACAAGACACTGAAGTCTTTCTATAAAGCTTGTTCTATCAGATGTATAAATTACTGAGATCTATAGTATCAGATTAAGACTGTTAATTCATAAGTATTCTCTGAATAAGAATCTGTCAAGTTGTCAAGATTATATACTGTTTATCAACTGTCTATTACTCTGAGACTGATAATGTATCAGAATGAATAATTCAGACTATAAAGAATTATCTTCATAAGTTCTGTAATTATTTATAAGATAATTGATATAATCTTCTTCTACATACAGAGATCACTATTAATAATCAAGATGCTGTTTTAATAGATATAAGTCTGTTCTTTCTTACACACAGTTATTATATAAAGATGTTAAATCTTCTAGAGATTATATATTTTATATTAAATCTCTACAGTCTGATTCAGATAACTGATAATATAGTAATAGAGCTCTGAGACATCTGTAACTGAGCAGAAGTCTTTATAATAAGCATTAAACAAGATTAAGAGAATTAAATTAATATTCACTGAGATCTCACTAAGTAATATAAGATAGAAAATCTGATGTAATTGAATCTTAAGAATATACAGATCACACACTCATCTTGTACATTGAATTATCATTATATTAAGTATAAAGTGATAGAAGTTCTAGACAGTCATAACTACTATCTTAATATATTATCAGAAATTCATAATATCTTTCACATGAGCTTACTCTGCTGCACTATTACTGATTTATTCTCTTCTCAACTGACTTCTGACTAACAGCTGTCAGGGATTGTAGAAGAAGATAATGAACTTGAGTGAGAGATTGAAGATATTCTTAATAAAAGACTTCACAGCTGTGACTGACAGTATCTTGTATGAAATAAGTCAGCTATAATTATCTGATCTGAACTCTGAGCTTCATATTATCTGAAACAGCAGCTCTTGACTGATGAGAACTATACACAATCTCACTTCTGAAAAGAGAAAGCTAATGTGACAGGCTGCGCCTGATCAATTATATAGACTATTTTATTACACTTCATAGATTTCACTGAAAGCTCTGATTCTCAGTCACTGATTCTTGACTGAAAAACTCACAGAATTTCTATTCTTCTGCTTCAAAGCTTTACTATGTACACAGAATCTCTATTCTTTTACTCAGAAGCTTTATTATGTACATGTATAAATATTCACTCTGATCACTGGTTTCTGCACTTTCTCTTTTTTTTTTCTGCAACATTTTCCTCTTTTGTATTATAAGATCTATAAATAATATACTGATCTATTTAGCGTAGATCTCTTACAATATAGCTTCTTCTATAATATAGTCAGAGAAATCAGCTTTAACAACTATCTTATAATCAGAGTTAAATATTATTAGTAGAGAAGTATTAATAAATATTTTCTTTATCTATATGAATTCAGCTTTAGTGTCTGCTGATTATTAAAATACTGAGTTCTTTTTAATGAGTTCTGTAAGTAATCTAGTAATATCTGAGAAGTTTTATATAAATTATTGATAGAAGTTAGTGAATTCAATGAAGCTTTATACATCTTTCACAGTGTGTGAAGCTTCTTATTTAAGAATAGTAGAGATCTTCTCAGAATTTATTCAGATTCTCTTATCAGCTTCTATAATAAATTTAGATATTTTATTCTCTTGACTTTAAAATTATACTTATCTATATTTATTAATTGTTCTGCTTCTTATAGTCATTGTAATACTCTTTGTACATATTCTTAATATTCTTTTCTGAACTTATCAGTAAAGATAAGAATATTATTGAGATAAGTAGATATACACTTATCAAGAAAATCTTGAAGTGCTCAGTTGATATACTTTGAAAATGTGCTGAGAGTATTAGTCAATTCAAAAGATGTAACTACTCATTTCAAGAGATTATATTATGTTTGAAATGCTGTAAGTTACTCATCTTCTTTAATAATATGAATCTTATGAAAAGCAGTGATAATATTTAGCTTTGTAAATCATTGAGCTTTCTCAATATATACTAGAATTTCATTGATAAGAGATAAAGAATAATAGTCTTGTTTTATTAATCTATTCAGTTCTTAATAGTTTATATAGAATTGAACTTCTTTATCTGATTTCTTTGAAAAGAGAATAGAAGCTCTGACAGAAGAGTTACTAATGTATATAAATTCTTTATTTAATAGATTATTAAGTGTCTTTTAAAGAAGAAGAAGTTCATCACAGAACATATTATAAAGAGAGTCTTATAGTAATTTAGAATTGTTATTATTCTTCTTTTTCAGCTTAATACTGTGATTCACTTCTGAGTCTTATAAGAGAAGTAGATTCATAACATTATCTTATCAGAAGATATCTAGATATTTATAATATTATTAAGAGAGTTTTGTATGAGAATCTGTTATTATAATATAGAATAACTTTTCTACAGCTTTTTTAATATTAGTCAGACTGACAGAGTAGATTGTTATATAATTCTGCTATTAACTCTATCAGTAACTTCATCAGAAGTTCTTTCAGAGTATTTTATAAGTGTTAACAGAGATCTGTGTCAGATTCATACTCTTATAAACATCATTCTTATGAACTCAATTATTATTAGAAAATATTAAACTTCTGTTTTAAGTATTCAATAAAATGCCTTGTTCAGATAGTTAGATAAGTTCTAGTATAAAATTATAGTCAAGATTATCAACTTTATATATATAAGTATCTTCATATTAATATTCTCTGACATCTATATTTAGTTTCATTATATAATAGATACAAATATCTTTTAAGCTATTAAATTCTGTGAGAAGTCAGAGTTTTAGTAAGAGAATATACTGAAGATTATAGTATTTTATAACTGAAGATTTAATGATTGTATAGTGACATAGACTGCTGTCTATTATAGCTTACATATTATATATGTTATTTATCACAGTAGATATAACAATTGCATTCATTGTCATTTTCTCTTTAATTTATTATCATTCAATCTCTTCAAGCTTCTGCTTGTAAGTTTAAGCAGAAGCTAATCTTTTTCCTGTTTTATTAAGATATTCTCATAGTTATCTTCTGAATCTTTCTCTAATATAATATGATTGATGTGAACTGTCAGCACTAATCTTACAGTTAATACACATTTCTTATTGATATTGATCAGCAGCTTCTGCAGAGGTGATCTCAGAGACTTAAAAGCCTGTTCAGACAGTGAAGACTCTTACTTATATATAGACATTCAAGTCTACTCAATTCATAGCATCTGTGTTATTCTTTGACATAGATGTATAAGTGACTGAGATGTAATATCTTCTACTATTATTCTGTATACTTTTAAGCTTAGTAAGATAATCATTCAATGTTCGAAGTTGTATACAGAAGTGTAAGAAATCCCGCTTCTCACAGATTCTTTACCTCTATTTCTATCTCTTATATAATCAATAGAGTTAGCAGCTCTTGACTACACACAACTATATAGACTGAAGTTCATGACTACTATTCATAACTCAGCTTAAATACTATTATACATTTAATCTCTATATTTTTCTTTTTACTGTGAATACTTCTAGTACCTATCAGTATATATTATATTAAGCTGCAAATATCTGAATAATCATCTGTGAGTACTTATTCTTATATTTCAAGCTCTATCAGTCAGCAATAACTTATTATAACTGACAGAACTAGAAATTTATATACTTTAATCTCTGCAAACTCTACTGCAGACACTCAGAAGCAGTTATCTAAATTATAAATAACTTTTATAAAAGAAGTCTCAGAGAACTTATTAATTACTTACAGAATATTATTCTCTATATCTGTAATAGAGAAACTCTTCAAATTTATAAATAAATCAATCTCAGTGAAGAATATTCTTAAGCATCTTTTACAGAACTAAGCTATTTTTTTTATAAGAAATACTTACTGTTTGTAAACAGTTTTAAACTGAGTCTCTAGATATAATCTTCAGAGATATCTATAAACTGAAAAGAAACTTTCTTAAGTTATAACTACTTAAGATTATCTACTGAATTATAATCTATAAAAGTTTTTATAAGTTTGTATTTAAAATTGACTCATAAGTCTGACTATATAATATAAAAGATGAAGAAGCTATTATCTATATAATAACAGATCTCTACTATACTAAAGTCAAGAACTGACTGAATTATTTAAAAAATAATTATAAGAGATTCTACTAATCTATTCTCAAGATCTATCTAGAGAATAAGTTAAGAGACTTTATAAGTCAGATAGAGAATATCTGAGCTATAATCATTAATATTAGAAAAAGAGATAAGAAATCTAATAAAGACTACTCATAGTACTTTATAAAATTATAATATGAATTAAAATCTGTGAAAACAGAGCTTTGAAACAAGATCTGAATAATGATGTTTATAAAGAGACTGAATTATGACGGGCTGCGCCTGATCAATTATATAGACTATTTCATTACACTTCATAGATTCCCGCATTCCCGTCAAAAGCTCCGATTCTCGGTCGCTGATTCTCAGCTGAAAGACTCATGAAATTCCTATTCTTCCGCCCCGAAGCTTCACTGCATAAACCACAGAATTTCTATTCTTTCACCCTGAAGCTCCACCGCGTACACCATCACATACATGTATAAATATTCACTTCAATCACTGATTTCTGCACTTTCTCTTTTCTTTTCTTCTCTATCATTTTTCACTTTATTATATAAGACCTATAAATATCATACTGATCTATTCAGTGTAGGTCTCTATACTTGAAAACATTTATCATCTTCTTATTAGAAATGATTATTCACATTCATCATCTTCTCATTAGAAACAATTACTTCTTGAGATATTTGAATGCATGACAATGCGTAAGAAATAGAGAAATGAACAATCAGATAAGCAGACACTGAGTCTCTAAATAGAAGCTTACTTATCAGTCACTCTGACTCTGTAATAAGATCTTATAAAGAGAACAAAGATCTCACAAAGAGAATATCAGTGAAAGACCTGAGAGTTCTGACATCTGAAATATATGAGATATTCATACAATTACACTTCTTTCAATTTCATAGATATCACATATCTGATAAATGATATATCTAATAATAATATAAGAGAACTCTTGAACATGAGTATAGACACAGTATCATAGTGACTCTGAGTAATGTTGAAATTACAATAGCAATAGATAGCTGATATGCATGTGACTCAACAACATCAATATGAGGAAATTCAACAGTTATCTCAACTAGAAACCTCTGCACAAGCAATTTCAACACTGACTGAATCAGATATGAACATGCAAGCACTGAAGAAACATCTAGATACTTCTGCATATTTTAATACTTCTGATCTCACTCTCTATTCATCATAAAGATTGAAAATGCTTATAAAACTAAGTGTAGATAAAGATGCTATCAGTTTATTAACTAATCAAGATTAGTATATCAATGATCAATTGAAAGATTGTCTGAGACAGAAGTTTTATTCATGAATGAAGACATGTGAATCAGTGTTACATATGTCTGATAATATTATTAAATATCTTGATGTTCTGTTCTGAGACACTGCTATGTAACAGAAGACATTAGATTGATTACAGAGTGTCTGATAGAGAAATACTTCTCTCACAACATTCATTTCTGATTTCAACATCAAGATTTTAGAAGCAGATGATCAATCTTGAGAGAATTAAATAAAGATTAGCATGCTTAAGAAGACACTAACTTTTGAACTTCTACAGACTCTTATAAGTGTAGATGAAGATCAGACTTATGAAGACTTCTGCATACAACTCTGAACATTGAACAATTATCTTATCAAGCTTAAGAGTATACAGAACAGTGATAGAAGATATTACATCTCAGTCACTCATATATCTGTGTTAAAGAATAATAATACAGATGCCATGAATTGAGTGAACTTAAATATCTATATATAAACAAGAGTCTTCATCACTCAAACAAGTTTTCAAGTTCTCAGAATCACTTCTGAAGAAGTCACTGATTAATATTAATATGAGATGTGCATCAGCTGTAACTAATCAGAACACATTACTTTCAACTGCTGATCAGCCTATATACCTTCTCACTTAAAGAATGAATCAGCATCTGTCCGCGTCAACTATATTGCATTAGAGAAAGATTCAGAAGATAACTATAAGAATATCTCAGTGAAACAGAGAAAAGATTAACTTCTGTTCAAATTTATAAGCAGAAGCTTGAAGAGATCAGACAATAATAATTTAAAGAGAGAATGACAATGAATGTGATTCTTATATCTACTATGATAAATAACATGTATAATATGAAAGCTATGATAGATAGTGATCTATATCACTATGCAATGATTAAATCTTCAGTCATAAGATATTACAATCTTCAGTATAGTCTCTTATCAAAACTCTGACTTCTTGCAGGATTTGACAATCTGAAAGATGTTTGCACTCATTATATGATGAAACTGAACATAAATATCAGAGAATATTAACATGAAGATGCTTATATATATAAAGTTAATAATCTTGACTATAATCTTATACTAGAACTTGTCTGACTATCTGAACAAGGCATCTTATTGAACACTTAAAATAAAGCTTGATATTTCCTAACAATAATAGAATTCATGAAGATGACATTTACAAGACTATAAATCTGACACAGATCTCTGTCAATGCTTACAAAATACTCTGAAATAACTCTCAACAAAGTTATTAACAGAGTCAGCAGTAAGATCATATGATAATCTACTCTGTCAGTCTGACTAATATTAAAAAAGCTCTAGAAAAGTTATTCTGTATTACAACAACAGATTCTCATACAAAACTCTCTTAATAATATCATGAATATCTAGATATCTTCTAATAAGATAATATTACAAATCTACTCTCTTTACAAGGCTCAGAAGTGAATCACAGTATCAAGTTAGAAAAGAAAAATGATAAGAACTCTGAATTATCATGAAGTTCTCTTTATAATATGTTCTGAGATGAACTTCTTCTTCTTCAGAAGACACTTAATGATCTGTTAAATAAAGAATTCTGTGGCGGGCTGCGCCCGATCAATTATATAGACTATTTCATTACACTTCACAGATTCCGCTGAAAGCTCCGATCCTCAGTCACTAATTCTCAGCTGAAAAACTTATGGAATTTCTATTCTTTCATCTCAAAGCTTTACTATGTACACATATAAATATTCACTCTGATTGCTAATTTCTGCACTTTCTCTTTCTTTTCTTCTCTAATGTTTTTCACTTTTGTATTATAAGATCTATATATTATACTGATCTATTCAGTGTAGATCTCTTACACTTGAAAAATGTTCATTGTCTTCTTATTAGAAATAATTATTCATATTCATCATCTTCTCATTAGAAACAATTACTCACTGAGATATCTGAATGTGTAATAATGTGTAAGAAATAGAGAAATAACAATCAGTTAAGTGAACACTGAGTCTCAATCAGTTAAACAGACACTGAGTCTCTAGATAGAAGCTTGCTCACCAGTCACTCTGACCCTGTAACAAGATCTCACAAAGAGAATGTCAGTGAAAGACTCAAGAGTTTTGACACCTTAGACATATAAGATATTCATATAATTACAATTCTTTCAATTTCATAGATAACACACATTCAATGAATGATACTGCTATGTCTACTGATAATATGAGAGAACTCTCGAATGCGAGCATAGATGCAGTGCCACAGTGGCTTTAAGCAATGTTGAAATTACCACAGTAATAGATAGTCAATATACATGCAACTCAACAACATCAATACAAGGAAATTTAATAATTATCTCAACTAGAAACCTCTGTACAAGTAATTTCAACATCAACTGAATCAGATACAAACATGTGAGTGATGAAGAAATGTCTAGATACTTCTGCATATTTTAATACTTCTGATCTCACTCTCTATTCATCATGAAGATTGAAAATGCTCATGAAACTAAGTGTAGATAGAGATGCTCTTGATTTATTAATCAATCAAGATTAGTATATCAATGAATGATTGAAGAATCATGTAAGATAGAAGTTTCATTCATGAATGAAAGCATGTGAATCAGTGTTGTGAATGTCTGATAACATTATCAAACATCTTAATATTCTGTTTCAAGACACTGCTATACAATAGAAAGTATTGAATTGATTACAGAGTATCTGACAGAGAAACACTTCTCTCACAACATTCATCTCTGACTTTGACACTAAGATTCTAGAACCAGGTGATCAATCTTGAGAGAATTGAATGAAAATTAGTATGCTCAAGAAGATATTAACTTTCAAACTCTTACAGATTCTTATAAGTGTAGACAAAGACTTAACTTATAAAGACTTCTGCATACAACTCTGAACATTGAATGACTGTCTTATCAAGCTCAAGAGTATACAGAACAGTGATAGAAGATGTTACATCTCAATCACTTATACATCTGTGCTGAAGAATAATAACAATGCAGATGTCATGAACTGAATAGACTCAAATGTCTATACATAAGCAAGGATTTTCACTGTTTAAACAGGCTTTCAAGTCTCTGAGATCACTTCTGAAGAAGTCACTGATCAATATCAATGAGAAGTGTGTATTAACTATAACTGATCAGAATACATTGCTTTCAACTGTCAATTAACTTACATATCTTCTCACTCAAAGAACAGATCAGTGCCAGTTCATGTCAATTATATTATATTAAAGAAGGATTTGAAAGATAACTCTGAGAATATCTCAATGAAACAGAGAAAAGATTAGCTTCTGTTTAAATTTGTAAACAGAAGCTTGAAGAGATTGAATAATAATAATTTAAAGAGAAAATAACAATGAATGTGATTCTTGTATCTACTGTGATTAGACTGGCCGCCGGGACCATGAATTTCATGTTTGGCCCCATTTGGTCTGGTCCCATACATTTCTTGGCGTGAATCCCGCTGGGACTGGCTATCAAAAAAACATGTAAAGTGACTATATATCAGATCTTAAAATGGAACCATGACTTGAAAAAAATGAGAAAGTGGTCCTATTTGGTCCCATTTAGTCCCATTCTTGGCATAAAGTTACTATTTTTAGACATTTTAAGGTTTTTTTTAGACTATTTTTAATTTTTTAAAAAGTAACGCTTTTTGGTAACGCTCAAATGAGATTTAAAGTCATTTAAAGCAATAAAAATAATTTAAATTGAGAAGTGGAAATCATGGTCTCATTTGGAAAATGTGACAAGAGTAGACAGTAAGTCTCACTGGGACAGTATGAGACTACTATCTAATGTTAAAACCGTGTAATGGGATCAGTCGAATTGGTAATGAGACTATCAAAAAATCTGGTCCTGGTCCCAGACACGGTCACACGGTCAGTCTAACTGTGATAGATAACATATATAATATAGAAGTCATGATAGACTGCAGTCTATGTTATTATACAATGATTAAATCTTCAGTTGTAAGATATTATAGCCTTCAGTGTATCTTCTTATCAAAACCCTAACTTCTCACAGAATTTAATGATTCAAAAGACATTCATATCTGTCACATAATGAAACTAAACATAGATGTCAGAGAACATCAATATGAAGATACTTATATATATAAATTTGATAATCTTGACTATAATCTTATACTAGAACTTGTCTGACTATCTGAACAAGGCATCTTATTGAATGCTTAAAACAGGAGCTTAATATTCTCTAATAATGATAGAATTCATAAAGATAATATTTACAAGACTATGAATCTTACACAGATCTCCGTCAAGGCTTATAAAATACTCCGAAAAAGAAGTTATCAATGAGATCACTGATAAAGTCACTGATAGCACAATTATATAACAATCTATTTCATCAGTCTGACTGATATCAAGAAAGCTCTAGAGAAGTTATTTCATACTACAATAACAGATTCTCATACAAAACTCTTTTAATAATATCATGAATATCTAGATATCTTCTGACAAGATAATAATGTTACAAATCTACTTCTCTTACAAGATTCAGAAGTAAATCACAGTATCAAGTTGAAAAAGAATAATAATAAGAACTCTGAATTATTATAAGACCTTCTTTATAACATGTTCTGAGATGAACTTCTTCTTCTTTAAAAGACACTTAATGATCTGTTGAATAAAGAATTTATATGTGTTAGTAACTTCTCTGCTGCAGCTTCTATTCTCTTTACAAAGAAATCAGATAAAGAACTCTGATTCTGTGTGAACTATCAAGAACTGAACAGATTAATAAAGAAAGACTGTTATTCTTTATCTCTTATCAATGAAACTCTAGCTTGTATTAAACAAGCTTAATAATTTACAAAGTTAGATATTATCACTGCATTTCATAAGATCTGTATTACTGAAGAAGATAAGTAACTTACAGTATTCTGAACATGATATAATCTCTTTGAATGAATAGTCACATCTTTCAAACTGACTAACACTCTTAGTATATTTCAGAAGTATATCAACTGAGCACTCTGAGATTTCCTTAATGAATTTATATCTGTATATCTTAATAATATTCTCATTGTCACTGATGAGTTCAGAAAAGAATATCAAGAACACATGTAAAGAGTATTATAATAACTATGAGAAGCAGAACTACTGATAGACATAGACAAGTGTGATTTTAAAGTTAAAAGTACAAAATATCTAGGCTTTATCATAGAAGCTGACAAGAGAATTTAAATAAATTCTGAGAAGATCTCTGCTATTCTTGAATAAGAAGGTCTGCACACTGTAAAAGATGTACAAAGCTTTATTGAATTTACTAACTTCTATCAGTGATTTATATAAAACTTCTCAGATATTGTGAGATCACTTACAGAACTTACTAAGAAGAACTCAGTATTTCAATGATCAGTGAATACTGATACTGCATTTACACAGATAAAGAAGATATTTATTAATACATCTCTGTTAATAATATTTAACTCTGACTGTGAAATAGTTATTAAAACTGACTTCTCTAACTATATTACAGAGAGAGCTATATTATAATATGATGATAAATATATCTTATAATTATGTATCTTCATGTCTAAGAAGTTGATCTCTGCTGAATACAACTATAAGATCTATGATAAAGAACTTCTTATAATAGTACACTATCTAGAAGAATAAGACGCTGAGCTCTGAAGTGTCTTCAAATTTGAGATAATCACAGATTATAAGAATCTTAAATACTTCACTATTATCTATAAGCTTACTGAATGACAGATATGATGATCTGAGTTATTAAGCTGTTTTCATTTCATAATACACTACTGCCTCAGCAGTCTGAACTTGATAATAGATACTCTCTTATAATGAGAGTAAGATATATCATTCAATGTAACAGATACTCACTGAATGAACTAAGAGTATCAGCTCTTAGATCTGAAAATACTAGTTAATTATAATGAGATTATTCATAACACTATATATACTACTCTAATTAGAACATTCTCTCTCTGAACTGATACTGACACTATTATTATTATTATTATTCTTTCATTATACTTATATACAAGCGGAGCTTATAATGAGTTCTTGCGTGATGTTAAATACAGGTTAAGTGTTAATTATACCAGAAGGAAAATACAGGTGTTGAGATCATGTCAAGATAAATAAAGAACATAGAAAAATACAAAGAAAGTGATAATTAAAATACATGTGATAATAACTTCTCAAGCTCAGAAACATAGGAGTGATTCATTGAAGTGATTTGTACATCTCTGTATTTATTTAAAAACCCTGAGATGCTTGAGTTCTGAATTTAATATATCCCCTGCGGGTTTCGAACTCACGCGCCTTGATTTCCCACGCCAAGGCGCTACCGGGTGGCCGAATGATTAATGCGGCCACCGGGGCACTGACACTGATACTGATACTGATACTGATATCTCAACTTCTTCTGAATCTACACTAGATGAATTGTAGTATATAATAGCTTAAACTAATGAACTTCTTCAAGTGCTCACTGAAGCAGTATATTAAGAAGCATCTCAATTCTCATCAGAACTATGTATAAGAATTAACATCTCAGAATACTTAATTGATAATAATAATACTCTGTAATTCTGTGAATAATACTGAGTTTCTTATTCTGAATCTCTATACACTCAAATAATACAAGAGATGCATGATTCATGTATAACTGATCATTCAGATTATGAATAATTATATTAAATATTCTCTCAAGAATTCTACTGATCTGAGATATTAAACAGTATTAGATACTTTGTCTGAAATTATAACTGTTATTCTTCTATCATTCTATGAAAGAACTGTAGAAAAGACCTGCTGAAATCACTTAATATCTCTGATAGAATCTGATAAGATGTAGTAATTAATTTTACTGTTAATCTCTCTGAGAGTAAGAGTTGCAAGAATATTCTAATTATTGTTAACTAATTAAGTAAAGATATTATATTAGAATCTTGTAATAAGATTGATACTGAATAAGTCACTGAAGTCTTTCTATAAAGTCTGTTCTATTAAATACATGAATTACTGAGATCTATAGTATTAGATTAAGACTGTTAATTCATGAGCACTCTCTGAATAAGAATCTGTCAAGTTCTCAGAATTATATATTATTTGTCAACTGCTTATCACTCTGAGACTGATAATACATCAGAATGAATAATTCAGACAGTGAAGAATTATCTTTATAAGTTCTATAACTATTTATAAGATGACTGATATAATCTTCTTCTACATACTAAAGTTACTATCAATGGCTGAGATACTATTTTAACAGATATAAGTCTGTTCTTTCTTATACATGATTATCACATAAAAGTGTTAGATCTTCTAGAAATTACACAGTTTACACTGAATCTCTATAGTTTAATTCAGATTGCTGATAATATAGTAATAAAGCTCTGAAATATCTGTGACTAAGCAGAGATCTTCATGACAAGTACTAAACAAGATTAAGAGAACTGAATCAATGTTTATCAAGACTTCACTGAGCAATATAAGATAGAAGACCTGACATGATTGAATCTTAAGAATATACAGACTACATGCTCATTTTATACACTGAATTATCATTATAATAAGTATAAAGTAATAGAAGTTCTAGACAGTTATAACTACTTTCTTAACATATTATCAGAAATTCATAATATCTTTTATACAAGCTTAATCTGTCATATCATCACTGATTCATTCTCATCTCAACTGACTTCTAACTAACAGTTATCAGAGATCATAGAAGAAGATAATGAACTTGAATAAGAGATTGAAGATATTCTTGATAAGAGACTTCACAGCTATGACTGATAATATCTTGTGAAATAAGTCAGCTATAATTATCTGATCTGAACTCTGAGCTCTGTGTTATCTGAGACAGCAGCTCTTGACTAATGAGAACTACATATCTGCAGCTGTATATCACTTCTGAAAAGAGAGAGCTAATGTGACAGGCT
The DNA here is from genome assembly GCF_000003855.2 of Blastomyces gilchristii SLH14081. Lineage (NCBI taxonomy): Eukaryota > Fungi > Ascomycota > Eurotiomycetes > Onygenales > Ajellomycetaceae > Blastomyces > Blastomyces gilchristii. Next base: position 7,264,965 of record NW_003101682.1, read on the forward strand.
GCGTCTGATCAATCATATAGACTATTTCATTACACTTCACAGATTCTGCTGAAAGCTCTGATTCTCAGTCACTGATTCTCATGAGAATTTGAATAGATTAAACGCAGGCATTGCTTATACTGAAGATAATATTAATTTTATCTCAGATTTCTGAAATTTAGACTGTGAATCTGAAGTCTTTGATGCTGAACTATTTGTAATAGTGAAAGCTTTCAAACTCATTGAAATAAAATCTCATAAAAGAGGAAATAGTTTGAAAGAGACATGAATATTCTCTGATAGTCAATCTGCTTTAAAAAGACTTAGAAATAGTTAGATTTATAATGATTAAATGAATCTTGAACTGATCTTAAACTCTGTTTTGAAAATTCAAAAGAGAAGAATATTAAAGCTGATAATTCATCTGCACTGAGTTTCTACTCATATGAATATTTATAGCAATGAATTGACTGATTCAGCTGTAAAAAAGAGTTCAGAATTAAGCAGATCTATTCAAAAAATAGTGTTCTGATCTTTTATAAAGAGAAAGATAAAAGAATCTTGTTTAGATAAGTAAAATGAAAGCTGACAGAAATAAAAGAAGAGTATACATTATTCAAGATTTGAAACAAAACTCAAGTGAAAATCTTGTTCAATTAAATGTAAAAAGAAAATATTCTCATCTATAATTCAGCTGAAACTAGAATATGACTATTTCAAATCTTATAAACAAAGATTTAATAATAGGTTTGATTCAATAGAATGCTCATTCTGCAATACAAATGAAAATTCTGAGTATATTGTAATGTACTGTGTATTATACAATAGTCTCAGAGTCAGATTGAAAGAGAAGTATAATTTAAATCAATTAAATATGAGATTCTTATTCTCAACTGAGACAGAAATTAAATACTTAAAAGACTTTCTATCAGAAACTCAAGCAGCTATAAGAAAATGACTAAATTCAGAAATATCTGAATATGAAGAGAAGAAAATTAATCAGATATAGTCTGTTAAAACAGCTATATACTATCTTTTAATAATTTATTTTATTATAGTCTCTCTTTACTTTACTTTTTCTTTTCTATTCTTTTCTATCTATCTATTTAATATGTCTATCTTTAAGACTATGTTCTCTTTTCTTTTATTATGATATTATCAAATAATTTCAAAGTATCAGAAGATGTTAAAATACTGCAATTTATAAACAGTTTTTGTATTCTAAGCTGAAATTTTCTGATTTTATATATCTGAAATTGATAAATGTATAATAGTTAACTTTATAGATATAGAAAAAAACCTGAGAACTAAAAGTTCTCAGATAGATGTCATAGACTCTGACTGCATACA
>NW_003101682.1:7266797-7268778 GCF_000003855.2 Blastomyces gilchristii SLH14081
CGCCCGGGTGCGGCCTAAACCCCGTAAAGTTAACTATTATCCATTCATCAATTTCAGATATGCAAAATCAGAAAATTTCAGCTCAGAATATAAAAACTGTTTACAAATTGCAGACATCTTCTGATACTTTGAAATCATTTGATAATATCATGACAAAAGAAAAGAGAACACAGTCTTAAAGATAGACACATTAAATAGATAGATAGAAAGAAATTGAAAGAAAAAGATAAAGTAAAGAGAGACTGTAATAAAATAAATTATTAAAAGATAATATATAGCTGTTTTAACAGACTATATCTGATTGATTTTCTTCTCTTCATATTCAGATATTTCTGAATTTAGTTATTTTCTTATAACTGCTTGAGTTTCTGATAGAAAGTCTATTAAGTATTTAATTTCTGTCTCAGTTGAGAATAAGAATCTCATATTTAATTGATTTAGATTATACTTCTCTTTCAATCTGACTCTGAGACTATTGTATAATGCACAGTGTATTATAATATACTCAGAATTCTCATTTATATTGCAGAATGAGTATTCTATTGAATCAAATCTATCATCAAATCTTTGTATATAAGATTTAAAATAGTCATGTTCTAGTTTCAGCTGTATTATAGATAGACTGGCCGCCGGGACCATGAATTTCACATTTGGTCCCATTTGGTCTGGTCCCATACATTTCTTGGCGTGAATCCCGCTGGGACTGGCTATCAAAAAAACATGTAAAGTGACTATATATCAGATCTTAAAATGGAACCATGACTTGAAAAAAATGAGAAAGTGGTCCCATTTGGTCTCATTTAGTCCCATTCTTGGCATAAAGTTACTATTTTTAGACATTTTAAGGTTTTTTTTAGACTATTTTTAATTTTTTAAAAAGTAATGCTTTTTGGTAACGCTCAAATAAGATTTAAAGTCATTTAAAGCAATAAAAATAATTTAAATTGAGAAGTGGAAATCATGGTCTCATTTGAAAAATGTGACAAGAGTAGACAGTAAGTCTCACTGGAACAGTATGAGACTACTATCTAATGTTAAAACCATGTAATGGGATCAGTCGAATTGATAATGGAACTATCAAAAAATCTGGTCCTGGTCCCAGACACGGTCACACGGTCAGTCTAATTATAGATGAGAATATTTTCTTTTTACATTTAATTGAACAAGATTTTCACTTGAGTTTTGTTTCAAATCTTGAATAATGTATACTCTTCTTTTATTTCTGCCAGCTTTTATTACACTTATCTAAACAAGATTCTTTTATTTTTCTCTTTATAAAAGATCAGAACATAATTTTTTGAATAGATCTGCTTAATTCTGAACTCTTTTTTACAGCTGAATCAGTCAATTCATTGCTATAAATATTCATATGAGTAGAAACTCAGTGTAGATGAATTATCAGCTTTAATATTCTTCTCTTTTAAATTTTCAAAACAGAGTTTAAGATTAGTTCAAGATTCATTTAATCATTATAAATCTGACTATTTCTAAGTCTTTTTAAAGCAGCTTGACTATCAGAGAATATTCATGTCTCTTTCAAACTATTTCCTCTTTTATGAGATTTTATTTCAATGAGTTTGAAAGCTTTCACTATTACAAATAGTTCAGTATCAAAGACTTCAGATTCACAGTCTAAATTTCAGAAATCTGAGATAAAATTGATATTATAATTTAAGATAATTATAGATTATAAGAATCTTAAATATTTTATAATTATCTATAAGCTTACTGAATAGCAGATGTACTAATCTGAACTATTAAACTATTTTCATTTTATAATACACTATTATCTCAGCAGTTAAAACTTAATAATAGATGCTCTTTCATAATAAGAGTAAGATATGTCATCTAATATAATAGATATCTGTTAAATATACTAGAGCACTGACTCTTGAATCGGAAATACTAGTTAATTATATGAAATATCTATATACTATATATACATCTCTGATTAGAATTCTCTCTCTCTGAACTATCACTG
>NW_003101682.1:7269313-7286355 GCF_000003855.2 Blastomyces gilchristii SLH14081
ACCCAAGCGGAGCTTATAATGCGTTCTTCGCACCATGTTAAATACAGTTTAAGTTTTGATTATACAGAAGAAAATACAGGTGTTGAGATCACACTAAGATAATAAGAACCATAGAAAATACAAAGAAGTGCCAATTAAATCCATATGATAATAACTTTTCATCTTAGAACCATAGAGTGATTTGTTGAACCAATTTATCCATCTCTGTATTTATTAGAAATCTGAGGTGCTTGAGTTCCGGATTTAATATATTCTCTGCGGGTTTCAAACTCACATGTCTTAGTTTCTCATACTAAGACACTATCAGATGACTGTACTAATCGTTCAGTCACTGGGACTCTTTAATAGAATCTGATAAGATATAGCTATTAACTTTGCTATTAATCTCTCTGAGAGTAAGAGTTATAAGAATATTCTAGTTATTATTAATTAATTAAGTAAAGATATAATATTGAAATCTTATAATAAGATAAATACTGAACAGATTATCAAAGTCTTCTTATAAAGTTTATTCTATTGAATATATAACTTACTGAGATTTATAGTATTTAACTAAAACTGTTAATTTATAAGTACTCTCTAAATAAGAATTTATCAAGTTCTTAAGATTATATATTATTTATCAACTGCTTATTACTCTGAGACTGATAATATATCAGACTAAACAATTCAGACTGTAAAAAATTATCTTTATAAGTTCTGTAATTATTTATAATATAGTTGATATAATCTTCTTCTATATACAGAAGTTATTATCAATGACTGAGATACTGTTTTAACAGATATAAGCTTATTCTTTCTTATATATAATTATTACATAAAGATGTTGAATCTTCTAGATATTACCTAGTTTACACTGAACTCTTACAGTTCAATTCAGATTGCTGATAATATAGTAATAAAGTTTCAAGATATCTGTGACTGAGTAAAAGTCTTTATAATAAGTACTAAATAAGATTAAGAGAATTAAGTTAATATTAAATAAGATCTTACTAAGTAATATAAGATAGATGATCTAATATAATTAAATCTTAAAAATATATGAATTATATACTTGTCTTATACACTGAACTATTACTATATTAAATACAAAGTAATAGAAGTTTTAGATAGTTATAACTACTATTTTAATACTTTATTAAGAATTTACAACATCTTTTATATAAGCTTACTTTATCACACTATCACTGACTTATTCTCTTCTTAACTGACTTCTAACTGACAGCTGTCAGAGATTATAGAAGAAGATAATAAACTTGAATAAAAGATTAAAGATATTCTTAATAAAAGATTCTGCAGCTGTAGCTGATAATGTTTTATAAAATAAGTGAATTATAATTATCTGATCTAAATCTCAAGCTCTGTATTATCTGAGACAGTAGCTTTTAACTGATGAGAACTATGTGCTTATAACTCTATTACTTAAATCTCACGCCCCGGTGGCTGAATGGTTAATGCGGCCACCCGGTAGCGCCTTGGCGTGGGAAACCAAGGCGCGTGGGTTCGAAACCCGCAGGAATACATTAAATCCGGAACTCAAGCACCTCAGATTTCTAATAAATACAGAGATGTACAAATCACTTCAATGAATCACTCTATGTTCCTGAGCTGGAAAGTTATTATCACATGTATCTAATTGTCACTTCTTTGTATTTTTCTATGTTCTTGTTATCTTGATGTGATCTCAACACCTGTATTTCCTCCTGTATAATTAACACTTAACCTGTATTTAACATCACGCAAGGACTCATTATAAGCTCTGCTTGCATATGAGTATAATGAAAGAATAATAATAATAATAATAACTTAAATCTCACTTCTGAAAAGAAGAAACTAATGTAACAGACTACATCTGATTATATAGATTATTTACTACACTTTATAAATTTCTGCTGAAAGCTCTGATCATCAGTTATTTCTACTGAAAGCTTCAATTCTCAGCTGAAAATTTATATCAGAGCTTCTATTCTTTCATCTCAGAGCTTTATCTTATATATATATAAATATCTGTTATGATTATACTCTTTTCCTTCTCTCTTTTTTGTTCTTCTTTAATGTTTTTCTCTTTTATTATATAAGTTCTATATTTAATATTAATCTATTCAGCGTAGACTTATTACAATTGATTTTAAAATTAACAGAGTTTCTTTTAATTTATAATAAGCAGCTGCAGAATCATTAGACTGGCTGCTGAGATTATGAATTTCATATTTAATCTCATTTGATCTGATTTCATACATTTCTTGGTGTGAATCCCGCTGAGACTAGTTATTAAAAAAACATGCAAAGTGACTGTATATCAAATCTCAAAATGAAACCATGACTTAAAAAAAATGAGAAAGTGATTTCATTTGATCTCATTCAGTCTCATTCTTAGCATAAAGTTACTATTTTTAGACATTTTAAGGTTTCTTTAGACTATTTTTAATTTTTTAAAAAGTAACACTTTTTGGTAACACTTAAATGAGATTTAAAGTCATTTAAAGCAATAAAAATAATTTAAATTGAGAAGTGAAAATCATGATCTCATTTGAAAAATATGACAAGAGTAGACAGTAAGTCTCACTGAGACAGTATGAGACTATTATCTAATGTTAAAACCATGTAATAAAATCAGTTGAATTGATAATGAAACTATCAAAAATTCTGATCCTGGTCTCAGACACGGTCATACAGTCAGTCTAAGAATCACTAGTACAGTATTTTAGAATGTAATTATATCTTCAATTTTAAAGTATAAAGTGTAAGAATTTGATTTTTAAGATAGTAGATTCTTATATACAAGAAGAAATATAATCTGATAAAGATAATATTATAGAGTAGTTGATAGACTGGTCACTGAGATCATGAATTTCACGTTTGATCTCATTTGATCTGGTTTCATACATTTCTTGACATGAATCCCGCTGGGACTAGTCATTAAAAAAACATGTAAAGTGACTATATATCAGATCTTAAAATGGAACCATAACTTGAAAAAAATGAGAAAGTGATCTCATTTGATTTCATTTAGTTTCATTCTTGGCATAAAGTTACTATTTTTAGACATTTTAAGGTTTTTTTTAGACTATTTTTAATTTTTTAAAAAGTAACGTTTTTTGGTAACACTCAAATGAGATTTAAAGTCATTTAAAGCAATAAAAATAATTTAAATTGAGAAGTGAAAATCATGGTCTCATTTGAAAAATATGACAAGAGTAGACAGTAAGTCTCACTGAGACAGTATGAAACTACTATCTAATGTTAAAACCGTGTAATGGGATCAGTCGAATTGGTAATGAGACTATCAAAAAATCTGGTCCTGGTCTCAGACACGGCCACACGGTCAGTCTAGTAGTGGATTATATTATTAAAATCTAGCTATAGTCTTTTATATATAATAAGTGTTTGTTAAGTAATTGATAAACATCTTACTTATGAGGAAGCAGTCAGTCTGTAAAGAGAATCTGACAATTATCACTTATTTATATTTTCTTATATTTCTGTTATCTTAGCATCATTTTAACATCTGTATTTCCTTCTGTATAATTAACACTTAGTCTGTATTTTAACATTATATAAGTACTTATTATAACCTTCACTTCTATATGAGTATAATGAAAGAATAATAATAATAGTAATAACAGAGTGAATGTAAGAGGTCTACGCTGAATAGATCAGTATAATATATAGGTCTTACATAATAAAGAGAAAAATGTTAAAGAAGGAAAAGAAAGAGACAGTGTGACAGTCAGCAATTGAAGTGAATATTTATACATGTATGTGATAATGTACACAGTGGAGCTTTGAGGCAGGAGAATTTGTACACATTCATAATCACTGAGAATCAGCAATTGAGAATGAAGCAGCTGAGGATCAGCAATTGAGAATAAAGTGATAGAAATCTGTGAAGTGTAATGAAATAGTCTATATAATTGATCAGGCGCAGCTCACTACATTAGTCCCTCTCTTCTCATCAGTCAAGAGCCGCAGTATCAGACAACATGGAACTCAGATTTCAGGTCAGATAATTATAACTGACTCATTTTACAAGATATTGTCATCTATAGCTACAGAGTCTCTCATTAAGAATATCTTCAATTTTCTACTCAAGTTCATTATTTTCTTCTATGATTCCTGGCAGCTGTCAGTCAGAAATCAGTTATAAAGAGAATGAGTTAGTAGCAGTATAGCAGAGCAAGCTTGTGTAAAAGACATCATGAATCTCTGATAATATATCAAGATAATAGTTATAACTATCTAGAACTTCTATCACTTTATATCTGATATGATGATAATCTAGCATATGAGATGAATATATAATTTATATGTTTTTGAGATTCAATCACACAAGATCTTCTATCTTATACTGCTCTATGAAATCTCATCAGATATTAATTTAATTCTCTTGATCTTGTTTTATAATTGTCATGAAGGCTTCTGCTCAGTTACAGACATCTCAGAGCTTCATTACTATATTATTGACAATCTGAATCAGACTGCAGAGGTTTGATGTGAACTGTGTGATCTCTAGAAGATTTAACACTTTTATATAATATCTGTGTATAAGAAAGAACAGGCTTACATCTGTTGAAATGACATCTTAATCATTGATAGTGATCTCTGTGTGTAGAAGAAGATTATATTAATCATCTTATAAGTGATTATAGAACTTATGAAGATAATTCTTCACAGTCTGAATTGTTCATTTCAATGCATCATCAGTCTCAGAGTGATAGACAGTTAACAGATAATATATAATCTTGAGAACTTGACAGATTCTTGTTCAGAGAGTACTCACAAATTGACAGCTCTGATTCAATACTATAGATCTCAGTAATTCATGCATTTGATAGAACATACTCTGTAGAAATGCTTTAATAACTTATTCAGTATTCATCTTATCATAAGGTTTCAATATTATATCTTTGCTTAATTAATTCCTGATGATCAGAATGTTTCTACAATTCTTACTCTTAGATAGATTAACAGTGAAGTTAATTACTATATCTTATCAGATTCTATCAGAGGTATCAAGTGATTTTAGTAGATCTTTTCTACAGTTCTTTTATAAGATAATGAAAGAACAGTGATTGCAGTTTCAGACAAAGCATCTGATACTATTTAATATCTCAGATTAGTAGAACTCTCAGAAGATTATTCTATACAGTTATTCACAGTCTGAATAGTCAGTTATACACAAATCATGCATCTCTTGCATTATTCAGATGTGTAAGAGTTTGAAGTAAGAGACTCAGCATCATTTATAAAATCATAGAGTATTATTATCATCAATTGAACATTCTGAGATATCAGTTCTTATACATAGTTCTGAGAGAAATCACAGTACTTCTTAATATACTGCTTCAGTGAGAGTCTGAAGAAGTTCATCAGTCTGAGCTGCTGTATATCACAGTTCATTCAGTGTAGAGAAAGTGAGAATATTAATGTCAGTGTTAGTTCAGAAAGAGAGTATTCTAATCAGAGAAGTATGTATAGTGTCATGAGTTGTTCTATTTTGATCAATCAATATCTTCTGATCTAAGAGCTGATACTCTCAGTTCATTCAGCATGTGTCTGTCACATCAGATAGTATATCTTATTCTCATTGTAAGAGAGTATCTGTCATCAAGTTCTGACAGCTGAAGTGATAATGTATTGTAAAATGAAAGTAACTTAGAAATTCAAATTATCATATCTGTCATTCAGTGAGTTTACAGATAGTTATGAAGTGCTTGAGATTCTTATAATCTGTAATTATCTTAAATTCAGAGACACTTCAGAGTTCAGAGTTTCATTCTTCTAGACAGTGTATAATCATGAGAAGTTTCTTATCATAGATCTTATAATTACATTCAGTGAGACTCAGTTTCTTAGATATGAAGACATATAATTATAGAATATCTTTATTATCATATTACAATAGTACTTCTTCTATCACATAGTCAGAGAAATCAGCTTCAATAACTGTTTTATAATCAGAGTCAAATATTATTAATAGAGAGATATTAATGAATATCTTCTTTATCTGTATGAATGTAGCTTCAGTATTCACTGATTACTGAAATACTGAGTTCTTCTTAATAAGTTCTGTAAGTAATCTTATAATATCTGAGAAGTTTCATATAAATCACTGATAGAAGTTAGCAAATCTGATGAAGCTTTATACATCTTTCACAGTATGCAGAGCTTCTCATTCAAGAATAGTGAAGACTTTCTCAGAATTCACTCAAATTCTCTTATCAGCTTCTATAATAAAACCTAGATATTTAATACTCTTGACTTTAAAATCATACTTATCAATATCTATCAGTAGTTCTGCTTCTCATAGTTATTGTAATATCTTCTGTACATGTTCTTGATATTCTTTTCTGAACTCATCAGTGAAGATGAGAATATCATCAAGATATACAGATATAAATTTATTAAGAAAATCTCAGAGTGCTCAGTTGATATACTTCTGAAATATACTAAGAGTATTAGTCAGTCTGAAGAGGATAACTACTCATTCAAAGAGATTATATCATGTTTGAAATACTATAAGTCACTTATCTTCTTCAGTGATGCAGATCTTATAAAATGCAGTGATAATATCTAGTTTTATAAATCATTAAGCTTATTCAATGTGAGCTAGAGTTTTATTAATAAGAGATAGTAGATAGCAGTCTTTCTTTGTTATTCTGTTCAGTTCTTAATAGTCTACATAGAATTGAAGTTCTTCACCTGATTTCTTTACAAAGAGAATAGAGGTCACAGTGAAAGAATTACTAATATATATGAATTCTTTATTTAATAGATTATTAAGTGTCTTTCAAAGAAGAAGAAGTTCATCTTGAAACATATTATAAAGAAGATCTTATAGTGATTCAGAGTTCTTATCATTCTTCTTCTCTAACTTAATACTGTGATTCACTTCAGAATCTTATAAGAAGAGTATATTCATAATATTGTCTTATCAAAAGATATCTAGATATTCATGATATTATTGAGAGGGTTTTGTATAAGAATCTGTTATTATAACACAGAATAACTTTTCTAGAGTCTTTTTAATATTGATCAGACTGATGAAATAGATTATTATATAATTCTACTATTAATAACTTCTTTTTCAGAGTATTTCATATGCATTGACAGAGATCTGTGTCAGATTCATGATCTTATAAATATTATCTTTATGAATTCTATTATTGTTAGAGAATATCAAGCTTCTGTTTCAAGTATTCAATAAGATGCCTTGTTTAGATAGTCAGACAAGTTCTAATGTAAAATTGTAATCAAGATTGTTAACTTTATATATATAGACATCTTCATATTGATGTTCTCTCATATCTATAGTCAACTTCATCACGTAACAAATACAAATGTCTTTTAAGTCATTAAATTCTGTGAGAAGTCAGAGTTTTAATAAGAGAATACACTGAAGATTGTAATATCTTACGACTGAAGATTTAATTATTGTATAATAACATAGACTGCTGTCTATCATGGCTTTCATATTATATATATTATTAATCATAGTAGATACAAGAATTATATTCATTATTATTTTCTCTTTAAATTATTATTATCTGACCTCTTCAAGCTTCTGTTTATAAATTTGAATATGTAAGGAGCCTACGCCAAATAGATCGGTATGATATTGATAGGTCTTATATAACAAAGAGAAAAATATTAGAGAAGGAAAAGAGAGAGAAAGTGCAACAATCAGTGATTGAAGTGAATATTTATACATGTATATAATGATGTATGCAGTGGGGCTTCAGGGCGGAAGAATCTATACATGTTTATAGCAGCTGAGAATCAGTGATCTAGAATGGCTGAGAATTAGAGTGACAGTTGAGAATCAGTAATTGAGAATGGCTGAGAATCAGAGCATATGCATTCAAGAATGAAGCGGTTAGAATCAGAGTGTACATGTTTGAGAATGAAGTAGTTGAAATCTGTGAAGTGTAATAAAATAGTCTATATAATTGGTCAGGCGCAGCTCATCACATTAGTCTCTCTCTTTCAGAAGCAGTTCTCATCAGTCAAGAGCTGCTGTTTCAGATATTATAAAACTTGAAGTTCAGATCAGTTGATCATAGCTGACTCATTTTACAAGATATTATCAGTCACAGTCACAGAGTCTCTCATTGAGAATATTCTCAATCTCTCACTCAAGCTCATTATCTTCTTCTATGATGCCTGGCAGCTGTCAGTTAAAAGTCAGTTGAGAAGAGAATGAATTAATGACAGTACAGCAGAGCAAGCTTGTGTAAAAGATATTATAAATCTCTGATGATGTGTCAAGATAGTAGTTATAACTATCTAGAACTTTTATCACTTTATACTTAGTATAATAGTAATTCAGTGTATGAGATGAACATGTGATCTGTATATTCTTAGGATTCAATCACACTAAGTCTTCTATCTTATATTATTCAGTGAGGTCTCAGTGAATATTGATTTAATTCTCTTAATCTTATTTCACAGTTGTCATAAAGACCTCTGCTCAGTCACAGACATCTTGAAGCTTCATTACTATATTATCAGCAATCTGAATCAGACTGCAAGAGTTCAGTGTGAACTGTGTAGTCTCTAGAAGATTCAACATCTTCATGTGATAACTATGTGTAAGAAAGAGCAGGCTTACATCTGTTGAAATGATATCTTGTTCATTAATAGTGATCTCTGCATGTAGAAGCAGATCATGTCAATCATCTTATAAGTAATTATAGAACTTATAAAGATAATTCTTTACAGTCTGAATTATTCATTCTGATGCATCATCAGTCTCAGAATGATAGACAGTTAATAGATAGTGTATAATCTTGAGAACTTGACAGATTCTTGTTCAGAGAGTGCTCACAAATTAACAGTTCTGATTTAATACTATAAATCTCAGCAATTCATGCATTCAATAGAATGAGCTCTGTAGAAAAGCTTCAGTAACTTATTCAGTATTCATCTTATCACAAGATTTCAATATTATATCTTTGCTCAATTAATTCACAATGATCAGAATATTTCTACAACTCTTACTCTCAGAGAGATTAATAGTGAAGTTAATTACTACATTTCATCAGATTCTATCAGAGATATTAAGTGATTTTAATAGATCTTTTCTACAGTTCTTTCATGAGATAACAGAAGAACAGTGATTGTAGTTTCAGATAAAGTATCTGATGCTGTTTAATATCTCAGATCAGTAGAACTGTCAGAAGATTATTCTATACAGTTGTTCACAGTCTGAATAACTGATTATATATGAATTATGTATCTCTTGCATTATCTGAGTGTGTAAGAGTTCAGAGTGAGAGACTCAGTGTCATTTACAGAATTGTAGAGTGTTATTATCATTGATTAAACATTCTGAGATGTCAATTCTTATATGTAGTTCTGAGAGGAATCAGAGTGCTTCTTGATATACTGCTTCAGTGAGTGTTTGAAGAAGTTCATCAGTTTGAGCTGTTACATGCTATAATTCATCTAGTGTAGGTTTAAGAGAAGTTGAGATATCAGTGTCAGTATCAGTGTCAGTGTCAGTGACAGTTCAGAGAGAGAATGTTCTAATCAGAGAAGCATGTATAGTGTCATGAGTTGTTTTATCTTGATTAACTAATATCTTCAGATTCAGAAGTCAGTGTTCTTGATTCATTCAACAGGTGTCTGTTACATTGAAAGACATATCTTGCTCTCATTATGAGAGAATATCTATCATTGAGTTCTGACTGCTGAGATGATAGTGCATTGTAAAATGAAAGTGACTTAAGAACTCAGATTATCACATCTGTTGTTCAGTGAGTTTACAGATAGTAGTGAAGTACTTGAGATTTTTATAATCTGTGATTATCTCAAATTCAGAGATACTTCAGAGTTCAGAGTCTTATTCTTCTAGACAGTGTACAATTGTGAGAAGTTTCTTATCATAGGTCTCATAATTGTATTCAGCAGAACTCAGTTTCTTAGATATAAAAACACATGATTGTAAGACTTCTTTATTATCATATTACAATATAGCTTCTTCTGTGATATAGTCTGAGAAATCAGCTTTAATAACTATCTCACAATCAGAATCAAATGTTATCAGCAGAGAAGTATTAATAAACATCTTCTTTATTTGTATAAATACAGCTTTGATGTTCACTGATCATTAAAATACTGAGTCTTTCTTAGTGAGTTCTGTAAGTGATCTCATGATATCTGAGAAGTTCTGTATAAATCACTGATAGAAGTTAGCAAATCTGATAAAGCTTTATACATCTTTCACAGTATATAAAGCTTCTCATTCAAGAATGATGAAGACTTTCTCAGAATTCATTTGAATTCTCTTATCAGCTTCTATAATAAAACCCAGATATTTGATACTCTTGACTTCAAAATCACACTTGTTAATATCTATTGATAGTTCTGCTTCTTGTAGTCATTGTAATATCTTCTATATATGTTCTTGATATTCTTTTCTGAACTTATCAGTGAAGATGAGAATGTCATTGAGATATACAGATGCAAATTCATTAAGGAAATCTTGAAGTGCTCAGTTGATATACTTCTGAAATATACTGAAGATATTAGCTAGTCTGAAGAGGGTAACTATTCATTCAAAGAGATCATATTATGTTTAGAATACTGTAAGTCACTTATCTTCTTCAGTGATGCGGATTCTATGAAACACAGTGATGATATCTAGTTTTGTAAATCATTGAGCTTGTTCAATACAAGCTAGAGTTTCATTGATAAAAGATAGCAGATAGCAGTCTTTCTTTGTTATTCTGTTCAGTTCTTAATAGTTTACACAGAATTGAAGTTCTTCATCTGATTTTTTTACAAAGAGAATAGAGGCTGCAGTGGAAGAATTACTAACATGTATGAATTCTTTATTCAATAGATTATTGAGTGTCTTTCAAAGAAGAAGGAGTTCATCTTGAAACATGTTGTAAAGAGAGTCTCATGATGATTCAGAGTTCTTATCATTCTTCTTCTCTAACTTGAAATTTGATACTGTGATTCACTTCAGAACCTCATAAGAGAGGTATGTTTATAATATTATCTTATTGAAAGACATCTAGATATTCATGATATTGTTGAGAGAGTTTTGTATAAGAATCTGTTGTTATAACACAGAATAACTTTTCTATAGTCTTTTCAATATTGATCAGACTGGTAGAATAGATTGTTACATAATTCTGCTATCAGCAACTTCTTTTTCAGTGTATTTTATACACATTGACAGAGATCTGTGTCAGATTCATGATCTTGTGAATATCATCTTTGTGGATTCTATCATTGTTAGAGAATATCAAGCTTCTGTTTCAAGCATTCAATAAGATGCCTTGTTCAGATAGTCAGACAAGTTCTAATATAAGATTATAATCAAGATTATCAACTTCATATATATAGGCATCTTCATGTTAATGTTCTCTTACATCTATGATCAACTTCATCATGTAACAGGTACAAATGTCTTTTAGATCATCAAATTCTGCAAGGAGTCAGGGTTTTGATAAGAGGATACACTGAAGGTTATGATATCTTATAACTGAAGATTTTATCATTGTATAGTGGTATAGACTGCTGTCTATCATGACTTTTGTATTATACATATTATTAGTCACAGTAGATACAAGAATTGCATTCATTGTCATTTTCTCTTCAAATCATTGTTATTTGATCTCTTCAAGCTTCTGTTTGTGAATTTGAACAGAAGCTAATCTTTTCCCTGTTTCATCAGGGCATTCTTGTAGTTATCTTCTGAATCTTTCTTCACTGCAATGTGATTGGTGCGGACAGACACTGATTCATTCTTCAAACAAGAAGACACTGATCTTTCTCTCAATTGAGAGAGCATATAGATTAATTAACAGTTAAAAGTGATGTGTTTTGATTGATTACAGTTAATGCATACTTCACATTGACATTGATCAGTGACTTCTTCAGAAGTGATTTCAGGGACTTAAAAGCCTGTTCAGACAGCAGAGACTCTTGCTTATGCATAGACATTTGAGTCTACTCAGTTCATAGCATCTGCATTATTGTTGTTATTCCTCAGCACAGATGTGTGAGTGACTGAGTTATTTCTCAGTATAGGTATATAATGTCTTCTGCCACTGTTCTGTATACTCTTAAGCTTGGTAAGACAGTCATTCAATGTTCAGAGCTGTGTGCAGAAATCTTCATAAGTCTGATCTTCATCTACACTTACAAGAGTCTGTAAGGGTTCAAAAGTTAATGTCTTCTTAAGCATACTAATCTTCATTCAATTCTCTCAAGATTGATCACCTGCTTCTAGAATCTTGATATTGAAGTCAGAGATAAATGTTGTAAGAGAAGTGTTTCTCTGTCAGACACTCTATAATCAATTTAACACTTTCTGTTGCATGACAGTGTCTCAGAACAGGATATCAAGATGTTTGATAATATTGTCAGATATTTGCAACACTGGTTCATATACTTTTATTTATAAATGAAACTTCTGTTTCATGTAATTCTTCAATCATTCATTGATATATCAATCTTAATTAATTAATAAATCAATGGCATCTTCATCTACACTCAGTTTCACAAGCATTTCCATTCTTCATGATGAGTAAAGAGTGAGATTAAAAGTATTGAAATATGCAGAAGCATCTAAGCATTCTTTCAGTGCTTTTGTATTTGATTCTGTAGATGTTGAAATTGTATGAGTTTCTTATTATAATAATCATTGAATCTCTTCATATTAATGTTGTTAAGTTGCATGCATATCAGCTATTTATTATTATTGTAATTTCAACATTACTCAGAGTCACTGTGATATCACATCTATACTTACATTCAAGAGTTCTCTTATATTATCATTAGACATGATTATATTATTTATCAGATGTGTGATATCTGCGAAATCTGAAGAAGTGTAATCATATAAATATTTTATACATCTGAGTGTCAGAACTCTCAGATCTTTCACTGACATTCTCTTGTAAAATCTTATTACAGAGTCAGAGTAACTGATGAGTAAGCTTCTATCTGAGAACTCAGTATTCACTTAACTATGTTTCTCTTTCTTGTATGTTGTTATGCATTTGATTATCTCTTGATAGATAATCATTTCTAATGAGAAGATAATGCATGAATAATCATTTCTAATAAGAAGACAATGAATGTTTTTCTAGTATAAGAGGCCTATGCTGAATAGATTGATATGATATTAATAGGTCTTATATAACAAAGAGAAAAACATTAGAGAAGAAAAAGAAAGAGAAAGTATGAGAATCAGTAATTGAAGTGAATATTTATACATGTATGTGATGATGTATACAGTGAGGCTTCAGAGCGGAAGAATCTATACACATTCATAACAGCTGAGAATTGATGATCTAGAATGGCTGAGAATCAGAGTAGCAGCTGAGAATCAGTGATTAAGAATGGCTGAGAATCAGAGTATACATGTTCAAGAATGAAGCAGTTAGAATCAGAGTGTACATGTTTGAGAATGAAGTGGTTAAAATCTGTGAAGTGTAACAGAATAGTCTATATAATTAATCGGGCGCAGCCCGTCATAGAATAGAAGCTAATCTTTTTCCTATTTTATCAGAGTATTCTCATAGTTATCTTCTGAATCTTTCTTCACTGCAATGTGATTAATGTGAACAGCCACTGATTCATTCTTTAAGTGAGAAGATATATAGACTGATCAGCAGTTAAAAGTAATATGTTCTGATTAATTACAGTTAATATACATTTCTTATTAACATTAGTCAGTGACTTCTTTAAAAGTGATCTCAGAAACTTAAAAGCCTGTTCAGATAGTGAAGACTCTTACTTATATATAGATATTTAAGTCTACTCAATTCATGACATCTGCATCATTGTTATTCTTCAGCATGAGTGTATAAGTAACTAAGTTATTTCTCAGTGCAGATGTATAAGTATAATGTCTTCTACTACTATTTTATATACTCTTGAGCTTGATAAAATAATCATTTATGTGGCGGGCTGCGCCCGATCAATCATATAGACTATTCCGCTTCACTTCATAGATTCTTCCGCTCCACTCTTGAACATGTACACTCTGATTCTCGGCCATTCTCGATCGCCGATCCTCGGCCGCCACGAATACGTATAGATTCTTCCGCCCCGAAGCCCCACTACATACATCATCATATACATATATAAATATCCACCTCAATCACTGATTTCTATACTTTCTCTTTCTTTCCTTCTCTAATATTTTTCTCTTTATTATATAAGACCTATCAATATCATACTAATCTATTCAGTGTAAGCCTCTTATATTAGAAAAATGTTCATTGTCTTCTTATTAGAAATAATTATTCACACATTATCTTCTCATTAGAAACAATTATTCATTGAGAGATATCTGAACATGTAACAATGTATAAGAAATAGAGAAACAGTTAAACAGTTAAGTGAACATCAAGTTCTCAGATAGAAGCTTACTTATCAGTCACTCTGACTCTATAGTAAGATCTTACAAAGAGAGTAAAATCTTATAAGAGAATATCAGTGAAAGATCTGAGAGTTCTGACACTCAGACATATGAGAATATGATTACACTTCTTCAGATTTCACAGATATCATACATCTGATAAAACAATATAATCATGTCTAATAATAATATGAGAGAACTCTCAAGTATAAGCATAGAGATAATATCACAGTGACTCTGAGCAATGTTAAAATTACAACAGTAACAGATAGCAGACATGCATATAACTTAATAACTTCAATATAAATAGATTCAATAATTAACTTATGTGATTTCAACATCTACAGAATTAAATACAAAAGTGCTGAAAGAATGCTTAGATGCTTCTGTATATTTTAATGCTTTCAATCTCACTCTCTACTCATCATGAAGAATGGAAATGCTTGTGAAACTGAGTGTAGATAAAGATGTCATCAGTTTATTAATCAATTAAAATTAGTATATTAATAAAAGATTGAAGAATCACATGAAACAGAAGTTTTACTCATAAATAGAAGCATGTGAATCAGCATTATAAATATCTGATAATATTATCAAACATCTTGATATTCTGTGTCAAGACACTGTCATGCAACAGAAAGTATTAGATTGATTACAGAGTATCTAACAGAGAAATACTTCTCTTATAACATTCATTCCTGATTTCAACACTAAGATCTTAGAAGCAGGTGATTAATCTTGAGAGAATTAAATAAAGATTAGCATACTTAAGAAAGTATTAACTTTCAAACTCTTACAGACTCTTATAAGTGTAAACAAAGACTCAACTTATAAAGACTTCTGCATATAGCTCTGAACATTGAATGATTATCTTATCAAGCTCAAGAGTATACAGAACAGTGATAGAAGATGTTATATCTCAGTCACTTATATATCTGCACTGAAGAACAGCAATGATGCAGATGTCATGAACTGAATAGATTTAAATATCTATGTATAAGCAAGAGTTTCTGCTGTTCAAACAGGCTTCTAAGTTTCTGAAATCACTCTCAAAGAAGTCACTGATAAATATCAATATAAAGTGTGTATCAACTGTAACTGATCAGAACACATTACTTTCAACTGCTGATTAATCTATGTGTCTTTATACTTGAGAGAAAGATCAGTGTCTTCTTGTTCAAAGAATGAATCAGTGCCTGTTCATGTCAATCACATTACATTAGAGAAAGATTCAGAAGATAACTATGAGAATATCTCAATGAAACAGGAAAAAGATTAGCTTCTGTTCAAATTCACAAACAGAAGCTTGAAGAGGTCAGATGATAATAATTTAAAGAGAAAATAACAATGAATGCAATTCTTATATCTACTGTGATTGATAACATGTATAATATGAAAGCCATGGTAGACAGCAGTCTATGTCACTATGCAATGATAAAATCTTCAGTCATAAGATATTATAATCTTCAGTATATCTCTTTATCAAAACTCTGACTTCTTGCAGAATTTGATAATCTGAAAGATGTTTGTATCTATTATATGATGAAACTAAATATAGATGTGAAAGAACATTAATATGAAGATATCTATATATATAAAGTTGATAATCTCAATTATAATCTTATATTAGAACTTGTCTGACTATCTGAACAGAGTATCTTACTGAATGCTTAAAACAGAAGCTTGATATTCTCTAATGATAATAGAATTCATGAAGATGATATTCACAAGACTATGAATCTTACACAGATCTCTGTCAATGCTTATAAAATACTTCAAAAAAGAAGTCATCATCAAAATCACTGACAGTGTCACTGACAAGTTCATTAACAGCAGAATTATATATCAATCTATTCTGTCAGTCTGACTGATATTAAAAAGGCCTTAGAAAAGTTATTCTATATTATAATAACAGATTCTCATATAAATCTCTCTCAATAATATCATGAATATCTAGATGTCTTCTGATAAGATAATATTACAAACATACCTCTCTTACAAGATTCTGAAGTAGATCACAGTATCAAGTTAGAGAAGAAGAATGATAAGAATTCTGAACTGTTATGAGACTCTCTTTATAATATGTTCTGAGATGAACTTCTTCTTCTTCAAAAGATACTCAATGATCTGTTGAATAAAGAATTTATACATGTTAGCACCTCTTTCATCACAGTCTCTATTCTCTTTGCAAAGAAATCAGGTGAAGAACTTCAATTCTGTGTGAATTATCAAGAATAGAACAGATTAATAAAGAAAGACTGTTATTCTTTATCTCTTATCAATGAAACTCTAGCTTATATTGAACAAGCTCAATAATTTACAAAGTTAGATATTATAATCACATTTCATAAGATCTGCATCACTGAAGAAGATGAGTGACTTACAGCATTTTAAACATAATATAATCTCTTTGAATGAGTAGTTACACTCTTTGAACGGGCCAATGTCTTCAGTACATTTCAGAAGTATATCAACTGAGCACTTCAAGACTTTCTTGATGAATTTGTATCTGCTTATCTACATAACATTCTCATCTTCATCAATAAATTCAGAAAGAAATATCAGAGTATATATCAGAGTATTACACACTATGAGAAGTGAGTCTATCAATTGATATTGACAAGTGTGATTTCAAAGTCAAGAGTACTAAATACTT